>NC_060138.1:573351663-573654694 GCF_021461385.2 Schistocerca piceifrons
TAGACTATTATTCTAAGAAGATCCCATCAGTAAGTCTGATTGTACATTACTCCATTAATAACTGGCCTTTCATCAAGAACCAATGTAAGAGTAACAAATTTAAAATCTATGAACTAAATGATTAGTTTTGCAAACTGATGGGGATGCAATAGGCTCATACTCTTGGACAATATTCATCATCATCTTTTTTCCCCCATTTCATACACTTCCCCAGTAACCCATAGATACAACCCTCAGTAGCACCTACAGGGTAATTACTGTGGCTTGAAGCCTACTTCAACATTTAAACTTTTTTGTTTAGCTGGATACTGCCACTCTCTGCATGCTGTGATATGTCTGCTACTAAGGGGAGGCTTAAATTGGAGTTGGGTAGCACCCAATGCATTAACAATCCCCCCACCCCTCAGCTTCCTGTGGATGTCTAAAGAGTTTACCCCCTAACTGAAAAAGCAGGGCTTCAGATGTGGAAGAAGAAGATGCGTCACTTCCACATATGCATTATGGAAGCCAAATAGTTACCCCCTGGACCTAAAAAGATCTGGGTGGTGTAGAAGATCCTACACAGACTAGAAGAGTGAAAAGACAATGTAGTATCAAATCGAGTGAACTTAAAAGTTACTATCAACAACAAAAAACAACAGCACAGATGTTCCTGCACTGAAGCAAGATGATGTGCTATCCCCACTTACCTTCAACTTTGTCATGGAAAAGATAGTAAGAGAAACCAAACAAGCAACAAATGGAAAATCACAGATAACCAACCAAATATACTGGCCTATGTAGAAGACATAGTTTTAATAGCAAATAAGTGGTGAAATTACAATGCTATTCAAGAAATTAAATGAAACCACTATGAAAATAGGTTTGCAAATTAATGAAAGAAAGACAGAATGCATTTTCATACAAAGGGAAAACATGACTAAAGAACGACCTTCACATGGAAAACTACACTTTCAAGAACACTCCCAACTTTACACACCTTGGTGTAAACATAACTGACTGCAATAGAATGCAAGTCAAATGCCAAATTAGACTATGGAACAAATAAAGTTTACTTTCTCTCCAAAAACTTCATTCTCCAAACTCATGACCAGGAAAACCGATCCGACACTCTAGAGCACAGTCATCAGACCAGTACTGCTATTTGGAACTCAAACATGTATCATGATGAAAAGAGCACAAAGATGGATTTGGAGATGCAATGAAGAACAACTTAATCTAGCGGACCATTCCTTGGTTGTGAACATCATCAAAGTGATACAGGCTGTGTTGTCAGAATGGCAGAATATGGTGAGGTGAGGTGACCTCAGACTGCAGAGTAATAGATATTGCTCGATTGAATGAAATGGTGCAAGCCAGGAAAAATTATAGGCAAATAGTGAGAGTGGAGACAGGCTGTCACATCCAAAAAGAAGACAATGGAGTGAATGAGTATGATCTGAAAACCACCACAAGTGCCATGGTCACAATGTTACCAGTATGTGTAACATAAAGAGCAAGGTTGAAGCATAATTATAGTAGGAAAGTTCTAGCAGAATGTTAACACCTTAGGGGTAAGTAAGATAGCTCACTGAAAAGCAAAAGCATTAAGTCATCATCAGTGACACGTGAAAGAGAAAGAAAACATGCCAGTGTCTTGAATAAATCCTTTCTTGAGCTAGAGTACAAATACACACAGAAACACACACAGGAATATATGTGCTGTACCCCTACATAAAGCTGGACTTTTAAATCATTTTCTTGACAGAAAAACATGTAACTGCACAATATTTTTCCCTCCTCTGAGACCTGGGGGCGGGTGGACTTTCAGGGCCTCCCTTGCCCTTGGATATTGATGTCCTTGAAAAGACTTGAGTACAAAATGCTGGGTGAGAAGATTGAGCAGATCTTGCACATGGATCTTCCATGGGGATATTAACCCCTGTGAACGGTGTGGTTCTGTTGTTCCTGTCCAGGATGATGGGTAACATAGGGTGATGAGGGGGGACAGACTCATTAGTAGTTGATCTTTGGGGGTGTAGATGATTCTTGGGGAGGGGGTTGGGGGAGAATTAGATGTGTGTGAGGATATGGGGATATGGTATAGGAAATTGGACTATGTTTGAGGAGGGATAGTGCCTCTCTCTGAACGCCCACATGAGACCTTCATCATACGGGGCAAGGGAGTTCTTGTCACTACAGATACTCCATCCATGGGTGGTTAGGCTGTATGGGAGAGAATTTTTTGGCATGGAAAGGATGACAGCTGTTGAAATGCAGATAGTGTTGGTGATAGAGGGTTTGATATGGACAGAGATATAGATGGAGCCTTTTGAGAAGTGAGATCAGTGCTCAGGAAGGTGGAACATAGGGTGGGATATACAGTGGGAGAGAAGGTGTTGAGGCTGTGAAGAAATGAGGTTAGTGTGATTTAACCCTGAATCCAGCTCATGAAATTATAATCAATGAATCAAACCATACAAGGGCTTTGGGATTTTGGGAGACTAGAAAGGTTTCCTCTACATGGCCCAAAAACAGGTAGGCCTGCAGGGATGCCATGTAGGTGCCTGTGGCTGTGCCACAGATTTGTTTATATACCTTCTGCTCAAAGTAGAAGTAGTAGTGTGTCAGGCTATAATTGGTAAGGTGTATGAGGAATGAGGTAAAGCGTCTGGAGTCTGCAGGACATTGGGCAAGGCAGTGTTCAATAGGAGTGAGGTCACTGGCATGAGAGACATTGATGTATAGGGAAGTGGCATCAAAAGTGATTAGGAATCTGGGAGGTAAACACGTGGTGATTTCTTTCTTCCAAAGCATATATAGTATTATTTTGCGGGGGAGCTCTAGTTGTGTACATGACATCTTAATACTACAGAAAATAGGTATTAGGGTAATTACTAGATCTTTCTATAAGGAATGCTGTAAACCATTATTTTATGAACAAAATTATTATTATTATTATTGTCATTGTATAGCTGGTGAAGGAAGTGGTCAGTATCTTTGATGTTAGGGACTAGGTTTCAGGCAATGGTTTGGAGGAGTTGTTCAACAAGACCCGAAATTCTTCCAATGAGGCATCCATGTCTGTTGGGTTTATGGATTTTCTGGAGTTTGTAGACAGTGGGTGTGCAGTGTGTCATTGGGGTGAGGAGAGA
This sequence comes from Schistocerca piceifrons, assembly GCF_021461385.2. NCBI lineage: Eukaryota > Metazoa > Arthropoda > Insecta > Orthoptera > Acrididae > Schistocerca > Schistocerca piceifrons. The sequence goes on from NC_060138.1 coordinate 573,354,798, forward strand.
GATGGACTTGGGGCAGAGGTTCTGCAGTTGACATAAGGATTTCAGTAGGGATTGGAAGTAATGTTGGATTTCTATGATGTGATCAATATTGTTGCAGAAGAAGCTCAGCAGCATAGTCACCATGGTGTGGTGGTTATAATACTAGACTGTTCTGTGGAGAGTCATGAGTTCAAAAAACCCCTGAACTGTAAAATTTTAATTTCTGTATTCAGTTTGTGTACATTCTAGAAGTATCCACAAATGTCAAGAATCATTGTATTGGAATGTTCGGTAACTGTATATATACCATATGTGTTCTGGCCGGAAGCAGATCACTCCATGCTCTTGTATGTGAAAGTGCTGAACAAACCTTTGTTAAGTGAAGTTATTGTTTGTCATTCATTTAATTACACCTTCTTCTACGTGACATTATTCTGGTGGAGATGCTGGGTATTGGAACTTGTGATAGCACACATTATTGACGACACTGTGTCTCCCACCAGGCCATGACAGAGCGGCCGTTTACATGACGAGAAACCCGAGTTCAAGCCATATTCAGCAGATTGCAATCTATCAGAGACAGAAGAAGAAGAGGACATTACGATGACAGCAACTGTGTGTCACTACATGAGACATCCTTCCGGGTTCTCTGGTGATGATGGCCAATATCCAAACAAGTGGCTGAAGGTATATGATCTTATAGCTAAATTTAACAAATGGGATGACACTGTGTGTTTTGCTAACATATTTTTCTGCTTGGAGGGCACTGCCAAGCAATGGTATGAGAAAATTGGGGAGAAGTTCACAATCTGGGAAGTATTCCAGGTGGAACTGAGCAAGCATTTTGGTGACACACAACGACTGAAATGCAAGGCTGAAGATAAATTAAAGTGCTGGGCACAGTGCCCAGGAGAAACTACAGCATCCTAAATTCAAAATGTCTTGGAGCTGTGTAAAGTAGTGGATCCTAGACTGAAGGAGGAAGATAAGGTTGCACATCTCATGAAGGGTGTTTCTGAGGACATGTATCAAGCCCTACCCCTGAAGGAGGTTTCAACAGCAGACGACTTCATAAAATGGTGCCAGCATGTCGAGACAATGCATCAAAAAAGAATTACACACAAGAAGTTTGAACGGCTTCCAAATAGTGTATCGGTGTCTGTGATGGAGGAAGGAACTGATTTCACAAGTGTTCTTCATCAGATAGTGAAAGAGGAAGTTCAGAAGGCACTTGGATTGCACAGTGAGCAAAAAACCGAGATGCTTCAAGAAGTCATAAGGGAGGAAGTGGAACAGACATTGAACCCAATCTCTCGTCCTTCATTTTCCTTTAAAATGGTGAAAAAGCCGATACCCAGGCAAAGCTATGTTCCAACAATGTCGCATTAGGAACCTGTTTGAGCACCAGGTAAGACTGATGTCTGGAGGACCCAGGATAACCAACCAGTATGTTTCCACTGTGGATGATCGGAACTTGTGGTGTGTTATTCTAGAGAAAGGTGGCAGATATTTGATGACACCCATGACAGAAGACAGCAGACTGATCTTAGCCGACGTCAACTCCGGGATGATGAAGATAAACAAGAAGATGTGGGTGCAGGATGATGTAGGTCGCCATCACCACAAGCTAGCCACTGGAGAGAACGCTCCCCAACACGCCAACTGTTTAGAAGCTCCAGTGGTAAACTAAAGGGTGTGACCTTCCTTGGTGGTGAGGCCACTGAAGAGAAAAATTCTCCACCGTCGATCATTACAAAAGTGATAGGAAACTACGTCGATATCCTCATGGATGGCTGACCAGCCCAAGCTCTTGTGGGCTCTGGAGCACCATATTCAGTTATTTCAGAGAAGTACCATTGCCAGTTGCAAAAATCCATATTCGTTGACAGCAAAACACTCTACTGAAGGTGGCTAATGGGAAATATATAAAACCTACAGGAAGATGTGTCATTCGTGTGTGTATAAGTGGCCATACGCAGCCCTTAGAATTCATCGCCTCACAAGAGTGTAGTCATGACGTCATTCTTGGATTGGACTTTTTGAAAGTTTTTCAGGCAATTATAGATTGTGGTCGCTCGAAGATTATGCTAGACAAGATGAGATACCGTGGACAGGAAGATGTGCATCCAAATGTGTGGAGACTATGTGTGCTGGATGAAGTAATCATTCCTGCAGTCAGTACTAGAAAGATAACTGTCATGTGTGTCATGCCATGCATCAACCCATGGATCTTGTAGTGGAATTTACATATCCTAACAGGGGTGTTAGGTGGCTTGATAAAGAAGAGGGTGAAAATTACAGATGCATTGAATACCTAGAGATGGTGAGCTCATGGTATCGAGAAACTACCACTCATGGAGGTGTGTCTGTGTATGCCAATAAAAATCTCAACATTAGGGATGTGGACCTGAGAAATTACTGCTCAGATATGGATTTAGAACTGGCTGCCTTAAAACGAGTAGATATGAATATGAGTATTGTTTCAGTGTACTGTTCACCAAATGTAAATTTCGAAAACTTTATTAGGTACTAACTTGGAAAGTTGTTTACATCACATAACATGCCTTAAACCAAAAATTGCCCTGTGTGGCACTCTTAATGTACACATAGGTGAAAATAGTACAAAAGAGAGAGCATTCTTGAATTTAATAAATAGTTATGGTCTCTTTAAAGGAAACAGACTTCTATTATTACAAACATAGATACCTGGAGTTACAAAATAAATGTAGTTGATGCAATGATAGCAAACCACAGTGCATTAGTCATGGAACTACAAACAAAGACTCTGAGTAACCAACAGACAAATACATGGCAATCAAATTATGTGTTTCACAGAAGAATAGTGCCAAAAGAAAAACTAGACACTTTCAATGCCTCACTGTCCAGTATAAACTGGCAGCAATTAATTAGAGAAGCAAAACCCAATGATGCCTTAAATGTTCTTTTCCAGATACAAAAAACCAAATGTGATGAGATGATCCCACTGATACCAAAGAAAAGCCACACAGGTAAAGCACAAGGAAAACAGAAAATAGTAAATGCAAAAACATGGTACACACCTGAGCTAGCCAATTTAAAAAACATTGTTCTAAAGTGGAATGACTGTGCCAAAGCAGCCACAGAGCCAAATAGTAAACAATTGTTACACAGCAATTACTAGAGGCCAAGAGATTTTACAGAAAAAAAGTAGAAGAAACTAAAAGGAGGGGAAATGATAGATTCTTAAGAGAAGCCTACAATCCATGCAAAGCTGCCTGGACTCTAGTAAATGAACATAGGAAGAAGTAGGAAGAAGCCTACTTCATCTTCTAATGCCTGCAGTCCCGATGACTTCAATGACTACTTTATCGAAGTTATAGAAAACACTGTTGCTGAAATACCAGACTCAGTTATAGATCATGCTGTTTACTTTCCAAATAAAACTCACAGTAAATTTGAAACACGAAAAAAGTATACACAAATGACAGAGTGAAAACAGTAAAATCTTACAAAACTTCGGAGAGTCAAGATATCTACGGGATGTCCTGTACTGTCCTAAAGAAAGTTATTGGAGAAATAGCACAGCCATTAGCAACAGCTATAAACAACTGCCTATCTACAGGAGTTTTCCCATATTTCTTGAAACTTTGAAGGACAGTACCAGTTTACGAAAAAAGGAAACCCAGATAATGTGTCAATTTGTAGGCCAATATCAATCATTCCTATACTAGCAAAAGTGATTGAATCCATCATGAAAGATCGGATCCTAACTTATTTTGAATAAAGCAATCTCTTCAAAGATGCACAACACAGGTTCCGGAAGGAAAGTCCTGTACCACTGCAGCATTAGACTTATCAGGAAAAGTAATGCAGGCATTCAAGGAGAGAGAGAGTTAGTGACAATCACACTGTGCGATCTAAGCAAAGCTTTTGACTGCATCCCCCACAAGATCTTGCTCAAAAAACTAAAATGCTATGGTGTAGGTACAGTCCTGGCTACACGTCAGTCTTACTTGGAAAACAGAAGGCAAATTGTTTCAATCCAAGGAGCGACATCCCAGGAACAGAAGATAGAACACAGTGTGCCACAAGGTTCGGTTCCTCATTTTTGTAAAGGATCTAAGTGAAGTTGGTGAGACACTACAATTTGCAAATAACACCACTCTTATTGCCAAAGGGGAAAATTCTACCCAAGCAGTCATGAAGTCTGATGTACAGTTCGAAAACACTAAAAAATGGTTCATAGCCAACAAGATGAAAGTAAATCAAGAAAAAAACCAGTGTACTGTATGCAGCCTTGGAAAAAAACACAAACTCTAACCACGTAGAATTTGTGAAACTGTTAGGCTTCACCACAGACCACAAACTCTCATGGAACGGACACACTGTGCATGTATGCAAAACACTCTCTCGTGTAATATACCTCCTACGAAGATTAAAAAAAGTGATTACAGACCAGTTTCTGATAACTGTCTACTATGCTTTGTTCCATAGCCACATTTTGTATGGATAACAGCAAACTGTTGCCTCATCAGGAAAGAGGGAAGGAGAGGGAAAGACGAAAGGATGTGGGTTTTAAGGGAGAGGGTAAGGAGTCATTCCAATCCCGGGAGCGGAAAGACTTACCTTAGGGGGAAAAAGGACAGGTATACACTCGCACACACACACATATCCAGACACAAGCAGACATATTTAAAGTCTTTCCGCTCCCGGGATTGGAATGACTCCTTACCCTCTCCCTTAAAACCCACATCCTTTCGTCTTTCCCTCTCCTTCCCTCTTCCTGATGAGGCAACAGTTTGTTGCGAAAGCTGGAATTTTGTGTGTATGTTTGTGTGTCTATCGACCTGCCAGCGCTTTCGTTTGGTAAGTCACATCATCTTTGTTTTTAGATATATTTTTCCCACGTGGAATGTTTCCCTCTATTATATTAAAATTATTGTAGTTTAGTAGACTCAGAACATACAGGTTAATGTCCTGTAAAAGTTTCATGTCAATGGCTTCAGTGGTTCCTGAAATACAGGGAAACCAAGTCACTAAATTTAACATTGTCGGGATAAGGCATTCCAACTCCCCTTAATAACAGCAGTTCTGGAATCTACTTCTGTGGCCTTCCTCTTACTAGATAAATAAATTTCTTCTGACTGGGTCATGTAAATAAGGAACTGTCTTTGTGATATAAATTTTTTGTAGAAGTAATCATAATGGACAATGCTTTTCCTCCCACTAAATAAAACCCACTCCAAACGTGTAATAAACACTGTATTGAGATACAAGTTTACACTTTTTTGTTTAACGCAAAAGATGGAGCATCTCTGTAAAACATCATACCATTGAGACTTCCAAAACAAGAGAAGTGATTAGTAAAATAAAACTGTTAACATTTTTTTTTTTTTTTTTTTTTTTTTTTTTACTGCTATCGTTTTCCATGGCTCCCTTGGAAAGGAGTCTCTGGGATGTGGAAGGAGTCAAAGTCTTTTTTAGATACTTTTTTACTCAGATGCATGGATATTGTACAATTCTATTGGAGACAGAGTTATAATCTATAATCCTTGTGAGTAGGAGTTGGCCAACAGGAAGTTCTTTAATTCACTCTGAAACTGATCTTTATCACTTACAAGACCTTTGATATGCTCTGGTATGTTATTGAATATTGAGTACCCATGTATTTGACTCCTTTTTATACTAATGTTAAGCTTTTATAGTCCTTATACAGATTGTTTTTGGTTCTGGTATTATAATCATGTTTTGCACTATTTTGTGTAAAAAGAAACATGTAGGAAATGACATAGGACATCAGTGAGTATATGTACTGAGAAGTAGTAGTTAGAATACCAATTTTCTTAAAGAGGTCTCTGCATGATTATCTAGGACTGACACCAGATATAATTCTAATGACTCATTTCTGAATTTTAAAAATGTTCTCTTTGTGAGAGGAGTTCCCCCAAAAGATGATTCCATAACTCATTAGTGAATGGAAGTAGGCCGAATAAACTAATTTCTTCATTTTTAAATCACCTATTTCTGCTATCATGCATACTGCAAATGTAGCTGAACTAAGTCTAGAGTGTGAGTTTTCCAATTTAGGTTGTGGTCAGTTTGTAGCCCTAAAAATTTGACACTGTCTACAGCTTTAGTTTCATTGTACGAATACATTATACTTATAGGGTCAGGTATTCTTTGTGAGGTACTAAATTGAATGTACTGGCTCTTGTCAAAATTCAGTCACAATCCATTTGCTGTAAACCACCCATTGATACTTGCAAATATTTCATTAGCTGATTGCGCAGTGAGATCACAGGTACTGTTTTTTATACCAATACTTTGTATCATCTGCAAATAAGACAAAATTTGCATTTTGTGACACTGCATATGGAAGGTCATAAATATATAATACGAGGCGTGTTTTTAAGTAAGGTCCATTTGAACATAAGTATACAACAAAAGGTTATTTCAAAAAAATAAATTTATTTTCAGAAACTACATACTTCTCTCTATTTTTTGACATAGTTGCCAAGTTTGTTGAAACCAATTTTAAAATACCCTCTGCATACAAACTTGCCGCTTGTTCTGATAACCAAGAGTTCACTGCCATTTTCACGTTGTTGTCATCATTGTAACGGTTGCCACTGAGGTGTTGTTTGAAGTGGAGAAACAGATGGTAATCGCTCGGCACAAGATCAGGGCCATAGGATGGGTGGTCTAAAACTTCCCAGTCAAAACTGTCCAATAAATTGTGGGTCTGACCCACAGTGTGAGGTCTTGCATTGTCACCGGCCGGAGTGGCCGAGGCACTTCAGTCTGGAACCGCGCGACTGCTATGGTCGCAGATTCAAATCCTGCCTCGGGCATGGATGTGTGTGATGTCCTTAGGTTAGTTAGGTTTAATTAGTTCTAAGTTCTAAGGGGTTGATGACCTCAGATGTTAAGTCCCATAGTGCTCAGAGCCATTTGAACCATCTTGCATTCTCATGGAGAAGGACAGTTCCCTTTGACAGCATGCCATGTCTTTTGTTTTGAATCACTCTGCATAGCTTTCTCAGGGTTTGGCAGTATGCTTCTGCATTGATAGCGGTTTCTCATTGCATCAAGTTGATCAACAAAACATCATGCCTATCTCCAAACCCCGACACCATGATTTTGCGCTGCGACAGAGTCTGTTTGGCCTTCACCTTTACAGGCGAGTGTGTGTGTCTCCATTCCATGCTCTGTTGCTTCAATTTGGCTGTGATGCGTGTAACCCATGTTTTGTCTCCAGTTATGATCTGACTCAAGGAGCCATCACATTCTTTGTGATAATGAGTCAAAAACTTGATCGCACACTCAAAACTTTGGTTTTTGAGGTCCTCTCTTAGGAGTTTCGGGATCCAACAGGAGCACAGTTTCCTAAACTTTAGGTGTTCAGAAACAATGTTGTAAAGAACTGATTTCGAAACGTCAGGAAATTCATTTGAGAGACCTGTTATTGTGAAGCGCCTGTTCTCATGAATCCTCACTTTAGCTGAAGCCACCAAATCGTCTGTAATCAAGGAAGGGCGACCAGAGCAGTCCTCATCATGGACGTTGTCACGGCCATCTTTGAATTCTCATACCCACTTACGCACTTTGCTTTCACTCACAACTGTATCACCGTACACTTCGCAAATCTGGTGATGAATTTCTGAAGCAGACAGGTTCCTTGCTGACAAAAACCGTATCACTGAGCAAACCTCACATGTGGAGGGCATGTTGATAGTTTTAAACATTTTGAAAGCACAGAAGAGAACCGTACAGGTTAGCTACAGAGCTGAAACTCAGCACAGTTGTTCTTGAGGTGTCCTGAGGCATGCCGGTACACAACGCACACGCTCGTTGTGGTATGCATACGAACTACTACAACAAAACGGACCTTACTTATAAAACATGCCTCATAGGAACAACAAGGGACCTTAAATAGAGCCCTGGGGCAACCCTTGTCTCACGGTTTCATATTTTCAATGACTGTTGTTATATGGTAAGCCTGATACAGACACACACTATTCTCTAGTTGGTAGCGCTGCACCAGGCGAGACGCGTGAGTTTTGTGCTGCCGTACAGACAAGTGATTTAGAGTGTAATAAAACTCTGTTTAGTTCTTGAAACTAGTTTAATACGTGTATTAGTGTGTTTTGCAAGCTTACTATTAAAGGTTTCACTTCTCTTTGCGTATTATTGTAGAAAACGCGAAAAGAAAATAAAGTAGGGTTACGAATGTATTCTTGCATACATTGTAGCGCAGTAAAACTTATAGAATCTCATTTAATTGTTCTGTTCCGTTCCAGCAAGTTACGAAAAGCGTATACCTTTGTTATTTTGCGAAAAACAGCGTAAAATTTAAATTCCGTTATCTGGAAACGTTGTACATACGGTAGTAGCTTTGTTTACATACAATTGCGACTAGGCCTAATTTTTGTAAACGTGTTTTTCTTCTTCTTTTCGGTAATCCAACTTATTGTCACTCAAGTAAGTTTGTTTACATATGATTGAGACTAGACCTAATCTTTCGTAAACGTTTTTTCTTGTTTTTCTCTAATTTAATTTGACTTATTCTCGCTAAAGTAAAATTTTTACCGTGAGTGAAAAGTGCCTGACGTGCCATAGAATTGTTAGCTCCGTGGTTTAGTGTGATGGGTGCAGTAGTTTTTTTCCATTGGGGTGACTGTAGCGGTGTGGGAAATGGGGAAGTGGATCAGACTCATCAGTGGTTCTGTATGATATGCAGCAGAGATAGGAAAACAGTGGGACAGGAGGGGAAAATTGCTGCCCTTCAGGCACAGTTAGAGCAACCTAGGGAAGATCTGAACAGGTTAAGGAGGGAGAAGGGTAAAGAGAGGTGGGAAGTGGCAACAGGTAACAAACCTAGAACTTTGTCAGACAGCTTTGGGGTGAATGTGAAGAATAATTTGACCTGTTGCTTCAGTTAGAAGCTGATGAGCCTCAGACAGAGGTAGGTGTAGAGAGGGCACAACAAACTTTCAGTAGAAAAGTGAATAAGAATGTAGGGAAGCCAGCAAAGAGAAAGAAAGTTTTGTTGTTAGGTAGTTCACATGCCAGAGGTGTAGGCCAACTTTTGCAGGATCAGTTACGATCATAATACCAGGTCACAATTTCTTTCAAACCAAGTGCTGGTCTGGGTCAGGTGACAGAGGATTTAGGTTAGATCTGAGCAGGTTAAGGAGGGAGAAGGGTAAAGAGAGGTGGGAAGTGGCAACAGGTAACAAACCTAGAACTTTGTCAGACAGCTTTGTGGTGAATGTGAAGAATAATTTGACCTGTTGCTTCAGTTAGAAGCTGATGAGCCTCAGACAGAGGTAGCTGTAGAGAGGGCACAACTGCACCTCAACAGGAAAGGGAAGGGTAAACTGGCTGGGCTAATAGCAGGAAATGTAAGGGGGGCGGGGGGGGGGGGGGGGAGCCACTGCCATGAGTGGTAATATACCAGTGGTCATAAGTGTTGGAGCAGCACCTTTTTTAGGATCGATAGGACAGAGTGAAGTCAAATTCTGAGAGAAGTAAAGATTGAAACAAACCTTCAGTTTGATAAAGAAATCAAACAGCATAATCATGGCACATTGGATCAGCAAACACAACTGTTGGTTAAAAATTTACAGCAATCAGCAGAAATTTTATTTCCACCTGATTTCATCTTGGTAAATGTGAAATGCCAACTATCTTTAGTGCATCAAAATATTCGACAGCGTAGAAGCAAAATTAATGAACTACTTATGTGCATTGATGAATTAGAGTCATCGAACCCAGTTGATATAATCTGCCTCTCTGAACAACATGTGACCACTGGTATAGATATGTTAAACATTACAGAATTTAAGTTAGCCTCCAACTTCTGTAGGCAAAAGATGGAGAAAGGAGGAGTTGCCACATCTGTTAAAAACAGTTTTAAATTTAAGAATATTGACATTAATAAATTTTGCTTAGAGCAGCACTTAGAAGCATATGCAACAGAGATAGAATTTCATAATAGGTCCTTTATAATAGTAGCCATATACAGAGCACCTTCAGGAAATTTCAATCTGTTTATAAACGGTCTTAAGCCGCATTACAAAACCAGTGGTAAACAGGCTATCTGACCATGACATGCAACACCTAATGTTAAAGTTTGGAAATTGTCAGGGTAAAGCATATGTCAGAACTGAGTACAGAAGACCAATAAAACAGTCAAAAACTGAGAAATTTAGGAGATTGCTCAAAGACATTAATTGGATGGATGTTTACAGCATCCAAGACACAAATGGAAAATACAAAACATTCATTAATAAAGTTAGCACCTTATTTTAAAATTGTTTTCCCCTGAAGGTAACTCAAATTAAGCAGAAGTCTAATAAGAAACCACAGATCACACAAGGGATAAAGATATCATGTGAGACAAAAAGGAAACTCTATCTGATACATAGGGACACCTTTGATACTAGCATTGTAGCTCATTATGAAAATTACTGAAAACTATTGAAGAAGGTTATCCAGAAATCTAAACACCCTGGTAACAAACGCATGTTGTGTTGCAAACCATTTAAACAAGTATTTGGTCTCTGTTACTGATAGCATGGGGTTGTTGGGTTCAGTAAATAATGCAATGGAATATCTGAGACCAGTGCACACAAGCAATCTCAATAAAATGGAATTGACACTTACTTCACCCAAAGAAATAGAATATTATATATTATCATAACCACTAGAATGCTTTGATTTCAAGGACTTTATCCTTGGCAATCTATGCAGCTACATTTTCGATCATATGTAGAAGGAGGGCATTTTATAGGTTTTAGTGATGACAAGTCACTAACTTGTTTCTTCCAGCATGCCTTGAGTCATGGCTCACCATAGCAGTATGGGCAAGCACAATACATAACCCAGTTTTCGACCAATGTGCTTCACATTTCAGATAGAGTGAACATTGTCTCAGATTATCTTTCATGAAATTGTGTTGACCTACGGCTAGTGACGCATGCTGAGGTAGCAACCAGGCAACAAGAGTACATATTGTTGCACAACTCGCTCGGAAGTGAACACACTGCCATGCAGCTGTGATATTCCAAATTGTGCCATGAGTATTCGGTGCACCAGATACTGGGGAAAACAACACCTACCCATTTTTGCTCAAGTTTAGCATATAGTTTTCTGAACATTATATAATCTGGCTCACCCAGCAACCGCAAAGTAAGTGGGATGTAAGATGGTGTGGCCAAGAATTCAGAGGGACTGCCAAGTTGAGGTGTACTCCTTTGTCAGCTGTCAGCACAGCAAAGTCAGCTGATATGTCTCCACATTGGTTGTGCATTTTCCAGAACCAAAAACAAGGTTTTCACACATACTGTGCACATAGTAAACCTGTTACCTGTCCTACTGCTTACAACTACTGAATTATTGTAGAGGATTATTTTATGAGGTGGCCCAAATCTTTTCCCATACCAGATACCTCCCTGGAGGCAGTAGCAAAGGCATTATTACCTTCATGGTTTTAGAGGTTTGGCGTTCCTCAAACCTTTATGACTCACTGCATATGCCAGTTTGAATCATAGTTGTTTAATGAACTCTTTCAACTATGTGGCTGTAAGCATCTTTGCACCACTAGTTAAAATCCTGCTAATACCAGAATGGTAGGGAGGCTGCACCACAAACTTGTTCATCATCACTGTGGGCAGATGCCTTGCTGCTGGTATTGTTAAGCCTGTGTATGTCAGTTAACCCAACTGATGTACGGTGAGCAATTGGGGATACCAGATTAATTCATTGTACTTTGGCCAACTGCTCCAGAAACAGTGACAGAGTTTGCATGACAGTTCAGCTCCCAGATGAAATGTTTACATGCAGCCTCATCTGTCACTCATGGAGAGAGAAAGGTTTTCATCCATAAAGATCTGCTTACAGCATCATGCCTGGCTCAGAGATGAGACTGTGTGACCACTGTACACTGGTCCCAACAGAATGCTTTTGAAAGAGGCTAACCCTTTCAAAATTGAACAGAATGGCAGGGACAAAACAGTAAAGGCTGCCTACCTCTACAAGGAGGAACCTCCACAGCATTATCCTGTCAGTTTGCCATTGACTGCACTGAGCCTACAACTTTGATACTGCAACTTCACCAGAGGCTCCAAGAAGCCAACACTATTCCGCCAGCTGCTGCCATAACAACTGCCTCCCCCCCCCCCCCCCCCCTCTTGTTGCTAGTTTGGCAGAGAGTACTTAGTACTGATAGACAGTTTTGTTGGATCTCCTTTGTATTCTTTTATTTGTTATGACTTAGTGTATCCAATGAAAAGAAAATATCGAGCAGTTTCCATGTCTGTGGCTTTCAAATGGGAATTATTTCTTGTTGACAAATTACTCATAATGTGAAGTAAAATTTGAAGTTTTACATTCTACTAAGAAAAGCGGAAAGACGACCCATCTGGAAATCAATAAGCAGGTGAGACAGAATGCCAGCTTAGTATTAAATGATCAGACTCAATTTCCTTTCTCCCCTTTGTTAAAGTAAGTCTTTGTTACAAATACTAGAACCATATTGTAAATTCATCGTATTTGTCATCAGTTGTCAAATGTATATCCAGATAAAAACTTTGTCCCTCCCCACTTCCCTATTCAGTTAATGTAAATATTTCTGTGTGGCAAAAAATGTAATGTTTTCCTATGTAAACACTCTACACCATTTTTGTATCTTTTGTACAAATAATATCTGTGTCACCCATGCATGTGTAGCATTCTGTTGTCACCTGAAGATGGCCTAAAGAGGTTTAAGCCCCTGTTACATGACATACCTAAGGTGTAAACCCCTGCAGTAGATGCCAATCATATATGTTTGGAAATACAGTCTGGTTCCAGTTCTCCAATTATGCAATACATGTGGGATATCCATAGCATGAATCCACACATGCACACTATACAGCAGTAACACTTGAAACTTCTTGTAACATCTTTTCTTTAAATGAAAAATTTCTGAGAGATCTAGGTTCCTATTTATTAAGTAACTGCATTCTCTTATAAGCTATCACAGAACGATGTTATTACTGTTCTGAATTATGGATTCAACTGTTTGTTTTATACGCTATCCAGTCACATTAATGTGAGCACCTGTCAAAAGCCTGAATAACCACATTTTGCAGCACATGAAACTGTCAGACATATAGGAAGAGAGCCAGTGAGGTTCTGGAGGGTAACAAAATAGATGTGGTGCCATGCCAACTTCAGTACCATCAACATCGTACTATGAAGAACCTAGCAGTGAGTCGACTACTGATCACTGCTACTGCGAAAAGCGCACAGGAAAAGGTATGATGTGCATAAAATGTAAAAATGTGTATCATTTTAATTGTACGAAAGTTGAATCCAAAGCAAAAAATTTGGTTATGCTCACGTTGTGGTAAAGACAGTCTCAGTAAAAAACTTACCAACAAGGACTGTACAGCTGAAATTATTAAATTTCCAATTGAAGAAATACGTGATTTAAATCACAAATGGGTTGAGTGCAAACTAAAAAATGAACAGGAAGTAGGCACAAAAGCGGCAATAAATACTACTTCTCATAATCCTTGCAGAAAGTGTAAGAAAACGGTAAGAAGTGGTATTCTGCGCACTGAGTGTGATGCCTTATTTCACTTTCGATGTGGTAAGGTGGATCCCTCATTAATAGAGGACAGGAAATGCACAAAAGAATGGAGATGTGATTCCTGCAGGCATAAAACGGTAATAAACAACAGTGACAATGCATTGTGTGAACTAGCAAAACCCAATAACATTGATACAGAAACATCTCACGTAAACAATACCAAGCAGATTACCATTTCAGATACAAATAAACAAGACGATTCAGATTGGAGAACTGTTTTGAAAGGTGATAGTGGAAAAGCTGTGGCCCAGAAAAACAAAATAGAAACTTTGTCAATAAACAATTCTTTTGAGCCATTCTCAGATTTACAAGAAGCAGAAGAATCTGACATGGTGTGCCCATTGTTTAACAGCCGACCTAGGCCTGACCCGTGCAATAACAAGAAAGTGCGTATATGTATATATACAGACAGGCATGGAAGAAAAATTGCTCGAGTGATGAGAGAAAAGTATCTACAAGACATCACTAGTACAATTAAGCCAAATGCTTGTCTCCAGGATGTGGCAGCAAGAAACGCTGAAATGGATTATCTGGATTCTGAATGTGTTGCAGTGTTCCTGGCTGGCACAAACGATGTGGCTAGGAATGAAACAAGAAGACTTCAGCTTTCCCTTAACGAAACATTACATCGTTTAAGAAACACTAATGTCCTAGTTTTCTCAGTGCCTCACCGCCATGATCTACCCATTTGGTCCTGCGTCAATTTAGAAGTAAGAAAAGCAAATGAAATTATGTTTAATATTTGTAAGGGATATACAAATGTATTATTTGTGGACATCAGTACATTAGGAAGTAGATTTCATACATTACATTGACTTCACCTGAACAGTCTTGGTAAAAAATATGTAAGTGAAAGAATTCTCGAATTTTCTAAAAAAAAGTAGTATTAGACTTTGGCACTAAATTAAGTGAGAGTAGTTCTACATCAATCCAATATAGTAAAATGAAAGCAGGTTTAAACAACCAGGGAAACGTGAGTCATTGACCAAGCCTAATCCAGACCAGGCTTGGTCACTTCCTGTTGACCAGGGCCTAACCCATACAAAAAAAACAGCAAATAAATAGTTCAGCAGACAGTATCTCCAAATCTAATAACATTATACATAGCTATACTGCTAAGATTATGTTTCTTAACATACATGGCTTATTAGATAAAACAGATGCATTGCATGTTCTGATTGAGGAAAAGCAAATAGTAGTCCTTCGTTTAGCTGAACATTGGATGAACCCTGATGGCATCAACTTGACAGGCATTCCAGATTTTAAAGTAGCCTCTTACTTTTGCCGTAAAGATAAGAAACGAGGTGGCTCTGCCATTTTAATTAAGAACCACCTTGTTATTGAGCCACTACCTAGTGTAACAAATTTATCCATGGAGGAAACTTTTGAAATATCTGCCTGTTACATTGTGACTTATGGAATAGCCCTTATCTGTATTTACAGAAACCCAGTAATAAAAAATAAGAGAAATTTTTGGAAGGTTGGACATCTTATTAAACACATTGTTTTTAATGAAAGTTAATGTAATTCTAATGGCTGATTTTAATATTAATTTCAACTCCAGTACTTCTGACAACTTGGAAATAAATAGCTTAGTTAAAAGCTATGGGATGAATATCATGCTGAAGAATGTAATCACCAGACCTGGTAGTGTAAACATGGGTACTTGTATAGACAATATTGTTACAACTTTTCATACTTCAAAATATGATACAAATGTGATTGACGCTCTTCTTTCTTTTATTATACATGTAAACATGGATGCAATGATTTTTAATGTCACCAAGCCTTCTGTGATTTATAACACACAACGTACTATTAGTGACTGTACCGTTTTTCTAAAATGTCTCAGAGAAATTAATGGTAACACTTGAGCAGAAAACCAGTTCAACAACTTTCTTGAATTATTCATGTGGGCAGTTAACATTGGCCTGCCACTAAAGAACAAATGTGTTAAAATGAGCAGGGTATCGACTATCAATAAAAATAAGTGGTACACACAGGAACTATGAAAACTTAAAGATGAATGCAACAATTTCTACTACCTAGCTAAGAATTCATCTTGTCTGCATGCCAAAGTAAGATATAAAGAATGCAAATATCAGTACAGAATGGGTATTAAGAAAGCTAAATTAGAATATAATTGCAAATTGGTTGCACAAGCTATTAATAAACCAAAAGAAATGTGGAAAATCATTAATGAGAATCTAGCATTGGGTAGCAAAGAATTTGTATCTAGATCCAAAATTAGTGCTGATAGTTTTAATAATTATTTTGTAAACAGTGTAGATAGTGTAGTTACTAAGATAGTAAACATGAACCTAGCTGCTATTTGGATATTGTCTATAAAAACCAAAATGTTATGGAATATGTGTTTTATTTTGAACAAATTTGTGTAGAAGATGTACACTCTGTCATTCTTGCTCTTAGAAAAAGTGATTCACTGGATATTTACAATATCAGCTCTAAAATATTGAAACTCAGTAGTCATAATATAGCAGAGGTTCTCTGTCACATCATAAACTACTGCTTTGATGAAAGTTGTTTCCCTGAAAAATTAAAAGTAGCTAAAGTAATCCCAGTCCACAAAAAAGGTGACAATAATTTGCCTAGCAATTATAGGCCAGTTTCTCTTGTACCACTTTTATCCAAGGTCATTGAGAATCTAATGAGTATTCAAATAATCAATTTTCTAGATTCTCATCAATTACTTTCAAATAGTCAGTTTGGGTTTAGGAAAAAATCTATCAACATGTGATGCTGTTATGAGCTACATATGTAACTGTCTTGAAGTAAAAGAAGAAAACTTTATCGGAAGTACAAAGTTTTTTGATTCATCAAAAGCATTTGACACTGTGTGCCACAACACTCTGCTGCTGAAATTAAAAATTGCAGGTCTCTCAGTCTCTGCTGTTAAAATTATTCAGTCATACTTATTTAATAGATCTCAAACTGTTTACTTCAGTAACCAATATTCTAGTTTCCTACCCGTTAACCATGTTGTTCCTCAAGGGTCAATCTTGGGCCCACTGTTGTTCATATTATATATGAATGACCTACCTAGCAATGTAATAGATGATACTACAAACTGTTGCTTGTATGCAGATGATATCAGTTTAAGTGTTACAGTGCCTACGAACAATAATGTAAGTAACTCTACCTCACTCAAGGTAGATATACTTTCTGACTTGTGCAATGCCAATAGCCTGTCTATGAACATAAATAAAACACAGGAATTAAACATTTCTTATAACAATAGAATCACCTTAGAGACAGTTCCTGTAAAGTTTCTTGGCATTGTTTTGCAAAACAATTTAGGCTGGCAGGCACATGTGAATTATTTAACACCAAAAATTTCTAAAGGAATATTTATGCTCAGAAAATTACAATCAACAGTAGATGAGAAAATTTTGCTTTCTGTCTATTATAGTTATATTCACTCTCATTTGACGTATGGGACAATCTTGTGGGGAAATAATTGCTACTCAAAATGCTTATTTACATCCCAGAAAAAAGTTGTCAGACTGTTATGTAAAGTACCACCTAGGACTCACTGTAGAGAATTATTTATTAAACTTAGTATTATGACCTTGCCATGTATATACATATTTCAATGTCTCTTGTACATTAAAAAGAACTTGTCTAGTTTTCATCTGAATTCTGATGTACATAGTTATAACACACGACACTGTAATGATGTAAGAAAAGACTACTGCTCATATACCAAAACTATAAACAGCTTCAAGCACACATCTGTAAAGGTATTTAATAAACTACCAGAGTCAGTTAAGAGTCTGGAGCTGAAAAAATTTAAGATATTTGTAAGAACTTTATTAATTCAGAATTGTTTTTATACAATGGAAGATTTGTGTGAGCATAATTTCTAACATAGATTAATTATTTGTGTATTTATTGTCATCGTTGTTTGTACATTTATTGATGTTGCTTATACAATCTTTACATCCCTGTAAACTTTTTGTTTTTGGGCAATAAAAATCAATCAATCAGTCAGTGCCACCATGGCCAACTGTGTTTTGTATCTTGGTTGAAGATTCATGGGGCAAACAGCTCGACTGAGAGATCCTACAAATTCTTGATTGGGCTTAAATCTGGGGCGTTTCGTGACTAGGGAAGTACAGTGAACTCATTCTGTTCCCCTTCAAATCATGCACATACACTGTAAGATGTGTTAAATGTTGCATTGTCCTCCTAGTAGATGCCACCAAGCTGAAGAAAAACAAACTGCGTGTAGGAGTGAACATGATCCTCTAGGACAGATGCATACTTGTATTGATTCAGTGTGTTTTTGTAACATACCTAAACTGGATACCTGAAAGGCTATAATTTTTTTTAAATTGTTTGTCTCTTACTCACACTTTATATGAACATACACCTAACAAGATTGTATTACATGTATAGAGAGTTGATTAGATATACCTCCAATATTGCAGACACTTTCAACAACTTTTACCTTTCAGTAGCAGACAACTTAGGCTTGCATAGTTCCTCAGAAGACAGCTTAAAATATGCAAAAAATGCATTTCTGCAGAAGTTTGACAAAATTCAACTATATCCTACCTCACTGAAAGAGATTTATAATATTATCAGCTCTCTTAAAAACAAATGTTCCAGTGGTTATGATGAAATCAGCACTATCATAATTAAGTGCTGCTCCTCAGAACATTGTGACATACTGAGTTACTTATGTAATGAATCCCTCCACAGTGGTACTTTTCCTGATAGGCTTAAATATTCTATTGTCAAAGCATTACACAAAAAGGAGACAAATCATCAGTGAAAAACTTCCATCCCATTTCATTATTGACAATATTTTCAAAATTGTTTGAAAGGGTTATGTACAATAGACTTTATAAACACTTATTACAGAAAAATATTCTCCTTCACAATCAGTTTGGATTTTTGAAAGGATCGTCAGGTGATCAAACTATATTCATTTTTACAGATGATATATTAGAATCAATAAATCAAAGGTTATTACCACTTGGAATATTCTGTGATCTGGCTGAAGGTTTTCACTGTGTTAAGCATGATATCCTTGTACAAAGTTAAAATATTATGGGATAACAGGAGTAGCAGGCTCATGGTTCTCATCCTATTTTTTAATAGATTAGATTAGATTAATTATTCATTCCATAGACCCATAAAAGAGGGGATCCTCCTGGGTGTGGAACATGTCAGATAAACACATTACAAAAATGTAATTAGAAAAACTTGAGAGTTTCATTAATTTTAATGATCTTCAGTCTATACAGTAAAATTATGTACATGAATTAAATTTAAACTTCTAATATTTACAGCTTTATTACTTACATCTGCTTTCATTAAATCCATCATTTAGACATTTGCCAGTTTCTTCACTATTACAACTAAGTATTGTCAAAAATTAAAGTAAATTATTCATTTCAGTGATCCTCAGTTAAGAACAGTCAGATTATGTACAAGATTTAAAATTAAACTTCCACAATTTACAGACTTAAGACTTACCTCTGCTTTCCATACATCCATCATTCACACAGTATGTAGTTACTTGGCTGTTACAACCAAGTATTGTCAAAAATTAAACATAACAAATTTTCATTAAAATGGTCTGCTGCACTTGTTGAGAAACACATGGATGGAATAGAAGGAGTTGGCCATCAAAAATACTTTTAAATTATGTTTAAATTGTGCCTTGTCTGAAACTAAACTCTTAATGGTTGCTGGTAACTTATCGAAAATATGTGTTGCTGAATGCTGGAGTCCTTTCTGGGCAAGAGTAAGTGATTTTAAATCTTAATGTATATTGTTCTTATTCCTAGTATTGATACTGTGTATTAAGCAGTTAGTTGGAAAAAGAGATGTATTATTTACAACAAACTTCATTAAGGAATAAATATACTGAGAAGCTGTGGTTAATATGCCCAGTTCTTTGAATAGGTTTCGACATGATGTTCTTTGATTTACGCTACTCTTTACTCTTATTATACACTTCTGTACTCTATAAATTTTTTCTCTGTTTGTAGAGTTACCCCAAAATATGATACCATATGATATAATGGAGTGAAAATAAGCAAAATATGGCAGTTTTTTATATTTATATCTCCTATATCTGACATCATTCACACTGCAAACACAGACTTGTTTAGGCACTTTAGCAGTTCGTTAGTATTTTGCTCCCAACTAAATTTATTATGAAGTTGTAAGCCCAAGAATTTTATACTCTCAACTTCTCCTATTTCCATGTCATCATATTTTATACACACACCAGAAGGAAATCTCTTGGAAGTTCTGAACTGCATATAGTGAGTCTTTTCAAAGTTTAATGACAGTGAATTGGCTATGAACCGCTTATTAATGCCAGTAAAAATTTGATTAGCTACTCTTTCTAAATTTATATTTGATTTACTATTTATTGCAATGTTTGTATCATCTGCAAATAAGACAAACTTGGCATCTGGTAATGTAACAGATGACAGGTCATTAGTATACACAAGAAACAGTAGTGGATCAAATATGGAACCTTGGGGAATACCACACGTAATTTCTTCCCAGTCAGATGATGTCTGATTGCCTACTGCTGAAGTGTTAGATAATGACACCCTTTGTTTTCTATTAGTAAGATATTACTGAAACCATTTTGCAGCACTACCAGTGACGCTATAATATTTTAATTTACTTAAAAGAATGCTGTGATTCACACAGTCAAACGCCTTTGACAGGTCACAGAATATGCCAGTTGCCTCTAATTTGTTGTCCTATGAATTAAGGACATTTTTGCTGTAAGTGCAAATAGTTTTATCAATATCAGAACCCTTAAAAAACCCTAAATGTGACAGTATGTTATTTTCACTAAGGTGCTTAAGTAGATGCTTGAACATAACCTTTTCAAAGATTTTTGAAAAAGCTGGAAAAAGTGAGATTGGTCGGTAATTTGACAGCATTTCTTTGTCCCCTTTCTTGTGGAGAGGTATAACTTCAGCATATTTGCTATCATTCTGTTTCTTGTGCTGTGGTATAAGGTTCTGCGACCAAAAGGGGAGCTGTTGCCATTTGCCATCCACACTTCATTGCAGTGCTGCACAAACTGCATTTTGGCTTGTGTTCTTCATGGAGCCAGTGTAGTACTAACGTGTGGGAGAGCCAGTCATGACACTTGTGCCAAACATTGCTTGCCTTTATGAAATACCACTTACAGATGCCCAAGGTATCTTCCAACTACCAGTTGTAAGCTTGTCTGAGCAGTGTGGTAAGAGGTTCCTTCTGACTTGGCGGCCCTTGGAGGTGTCACCATTAATAATTTAGCATTCCCAAAAGTCTGGACACTCTTCTGCAGGTTGTCAGTAAGGGCATATTTTGCACTGCTGCTACACATTCAGGAAGTGTTGAGAGACTGGTTGATGAGACTATAAAACCCAAAAATTGTACCTCTTGTTCACTGAAAACACTCTTTGCGTTATTAATGACTATGCCATAGTCCTGCAGGCGCTGACAAAACCGCCAGAAGTGAGTCACTTGCTCCTCAACTGCAGGTGAATATATCATCCATATAACAGAATAGGAATGGCAACTCACACAACCATTGATGCATAAAATGCTGCCATGATTATGTGACGTTTCTCAATCCAGAAGGCATGAATCTATATTAAAAAATCCCAAAAAGTCTTATCACAGTGGTTTTCTGAACATTCTATGGAGCCACCAGATTTTACACAATCAACCATGCTAAACAACTGAGCATAAGTGATGGTGCTGTTAAAGTTATTCACGTTAGGCACAAGAGTATCAATCAGGAATCGTGTGGTCATTGAGTGCCCTGTAATCCTGTGTAATCATCATCTGCTGTCATTTTTGTGCATCGTGTGTAATGCTGCCAAGAACTTGTCTGGTGGAAGCCTCTTCGAATAAGCTGCAAAGGGCTGACCAGGTGATGCGTGAGTATGGTGAGTATGGCGCACTTTCAAGTGGTAACATTTCCCATCAGTGGTGGTCAGATGGGTGAGCACTGAAGATTCTTGCACAGTGTGGCTGAAAATATTGTCACCATTTTCTGTAATAATGGTTTCTGTTGACCAAAAAGCGTTCAGACCTGTGGACAGCATCATGTGTGACACACACCTGGGTGGCTTTCACACTGTTGTGTGGGCACAATCAGCACTTCATTACCACCACAGCTGACATGATTGATGGATCAGCACTGTGGCTCACTGTAATTTAATGAAGGTTCACTAAACCTCACAACAGATGCAAATCACACAAAAAATTTGCACTCAGTGTAGGGTCATTGACATTGGCGATAATATATGTCCATGTAGGGTCATATTGAAGACTGAAATTTAGTGTCATCCTGTGTTAGTCATAAGTTTCAATGCATGAATTGTTTGCTACAATGAGTATACACTGCATCAGTGAGGCAGGTACAAGACTAACCCGTCTGCAGTAAACATTCACCTCAGACCTGGAATCTACAAGGAAGTTTTTACCACAGAGGCAATCTTACATAAATAACGCCAACATTGTTGCGTTTGAATGCTGGCTTCCATCCTTCAGTTGATGGCACACAGATTGCTGATGACGAACATTGGCATCCTCTAACGTCCATCTGCGGTGTTAGGTTATTAGCAGGGACTGATTCATTAGCAAGCTGCATCTCCAAAAGTCCTGTGACACCAGCAACAATAGCCAGTAGTTGCATCAAATCTATGTCAATCACCTTTCTGGCGTCCTGTTTGCTGGTCAGAAGTACACTCATAGTGACACTGGAATTTGCATTGCTGTGGTGATAGCGTCAGGTCCAAGAGTGTGATTCCTTCCCCAAATGTTCTACCCTTTACTCCTGTAGAGGCGCATCTGCGCAAGTACACACATCGAAATATGTTTTGCACCACCTCAGTTCTGAGAGTTCCAGAATCTGTACAGAAAACTGGAATAGAGATGAACATAAACATCATTTCCGCCCTTTTTATTGCTCGTGAAAACCACACATTGCATGTTGTACCACCATACAGCGAGACCTTCAGAGATGGTGGTCCAGATTGCTATACACACCGGTACCTCTAATACCCAGTAGCACGTCCTCTTGCATTGATGCATGCCTGTATTCGTCATGACATACTATCCACAAGTTCATCAAGGCACTGTTCGTCCGGATTGTCCACTCTTCAATGGCGATTCAGTGTAGATCCTTCAGAGTGGGTGGTGGGTCACGCCGTCCATAAACAGCCCTTTTCAATCCATCCCATGCATGTTCGATGGGGTTCATGTTTGGAGACCATGCTGGCCACTCTAGTTGAGTGATGTCGTTATCCTAAAGGGAGTCATTCATAAGATATTCACGATGGGGGTGCAAATTGCCATCCATGAAGACGAATGCCTCGCCAATATGCTGCTGATACGGTTGCACTATCAGTCGGAGGATGGCATTCAAGTATTGCACAGTCGTTACAGTGCCTTCCATGACCACAAGCGGAGTATGTCGGCCCCACATAATGCCACCCCAAAATAGCAGGGAACCTCCATCTTGCTGCACTCACTGTACAGTGTGTCTAAAGCGTTCAGCATGACGGGCTTGCCTCCAAACACGTCTCCCACGATTGTCTGGTTGAAGGCATATCCAACACTCATCGGTGAAGAGAGTGTGATGCCAATCCTGAGTGGTCCATTCGGTATGTTGTTGGGCCTATCTGTACCACAGTGCATGGTGTTATGGTTGCAAAGATGGAGCTTACCATGGACATCGGGAGTGAAGTTGCGCATCATGCAGCCTATTGGGCACAGTTTGAGTCATAACACAACATCCTGTGGCTGGACGAAAAGCTTTATTCAACAAGGTAGCATTGCTGTCAGGGTTCCTCTGAGCCGTAATTTGTAGGTAGCGGTCATCCACAGCTATAGTACCCCTTGGGCGACCCGAGTGAGGCATGTCATCGACAGTTCCTGTCCCACCCATGTCCGAACAATATCACTATGGTTCACTCCGAGATGCCTGGACACTTCCCTTGTTGAGAGCCCTTCCTGGCACAAAGTAACAATGTGGACATGATCAAACCACGGTACTAACCATCTAGGCATGGTTGAATTACAGACAACACGAGCTGTGTACCTCCTTCCTGGCGGAATGACTGGAACTGATCAGCTGTCAGACCCTCTCCATCTAATAGGCGCTACACATTCATGGTTGTTTACATCTTTGGGCAGGTTTAGTGACATCTCTGAACGCCGGCCGGAGTGGCCGTGCGGTTCTAGGCGTTACAGTCTGGAACCAGGCGACTGCTGCGGTCGCAGGTTCAAATCCTGCCTCAGGCATGGATGTGTGTGATGTCCTTAGGTTACTTAGGTTTAATTGGTTCTACGTACTAGGGGAATGATGACCGCAGAAGTTAAGTCTCATAGTGCTCAGTCCCATTTGATCCATTTTGAACATCTCTGAACAGTCAAAGGGACTATGTTTGTTATAAAATCCACAACGTCTATCTTCAGGAGTTCTGGGAACCAGGGTGATGCAAAACTTTTTTTGATGGGTGTATTATGCATTCGGTATTGGTGGTGGTGGCGGTGGTGGTGGTGGTGCTGGAGGCTCTTGCTGCTTGCCAATAGGTTGTGGAATTTGCCAATTTATACTGGTAGTTGCACATTGCTGCATAGCTGGAGACATGGTTTGTTTGATTTTAACTTAGTCCCTGGCATTTAAAATGTTGTTTTAGAATCTCCTCTTCAAGGAATCACCGAGCAAGGTGGCACAGCTTTTAGTGCACTAGACTTGCATTTGGGAGGACAACAGTTCAAACTCGAGTCCAAACATCCAGATTTTCGGTGATTTTCCTATATTGATTCATTCAAATGCCAGGATGATTCCTTTGAAAGATCATGAACGATTTCCTTCTTCATCCTTCTCTAACCCAGCTTGCGCTCTGTCTCTAATGACCTCGTTGTCAACCGGTCTTTAAACACTAATCTCTTCCTCCTCTTCAAGGAATCATTTATTGTTAGGGCAGCTCGGTCCAAAACGAGAATGACCATTAGTTTTTCATTCCGGTCGGGTCTCATAAAATGTTCAAATGTGTGTGAATTCCTAAGGGACCAAACTGCTGAGTTGAACTTCTGGCAGGAGGGGCCATGCAATCTGTGACGTGACGCCTCAAACCGCATGGCCACTCAACATGGCTCACGTGACATCGCTCCTCTGCTACATGGGAGGCTTCCTATTGGGTTTAATGGTAGGCCCTATTCTGTATTGTAGCGTGATGTTATGTCGTTCCAAGGCAATGGCACATCAGAGATGCTCTCTGAGGAACGAGTTTCTTCGATTTTGTGACTTCAATCAGATTAAAAAATGACAGATGGATCTCCTGCAAATGAGATGACCAGAAATGATGTTTGTATTCAAGCTTGTTATGAGCACTTTTTTGTTTGTTCCGAATATGTCTCAATTTCTCGGAGTTTGAATAGGCCTGAATCTAAGAGGCAAACTTAAATTGCTGCGACTGAAACAAGCAGCAATCACATTTCTAGTCATGCTATACTTTGCTCCTTATTCCGTGTATGTCGCGATTTCTAAGGGTGTGGTTAGGTAGGAGCACAAGAGCACAACTTAAAACTGCTGTGAGTGAAACTAGCAGCAATGCCATTTATATTCCTGCTTCTCAGAAATACGTATTGGCTGCTTTCGGATCGTTAACAACAGTTTTGTAAATTTAGTGGTCAAGACTTCGATCACACCAGAGAGCGAGTAATAATGAACTCGCGCAAAATTAAGAATGGACAATGATGTAAAGGTGCGTCCACACGATGCCTTCTTGTGTGTTCAACTTGGCGCATGCGCACAAATTTCCAGCTGCACAACTACGCATGCGCATGCGCGTAAGTTTATAATTGATTATAGACAAAGAAAGAAGTCGTATGGAATACTGCTTCTGAAGATTATTTGAGCAAAAATTCGAGATGTGTAACCCTGAGCGTCACGTATTAAATAAAAAGTCTGAGGTCATATTTCAGTAAAGAATAAGATACCGTGAGTTTCGAAGTATGAAAACAGAGAAGAATAAGCCAAAAATTTATGAAAAGTGTCTACGAAAACTGTGGATGAATATTCATGCTGTGGCGACTTGAAAGCTCCACAACTGAGGAGCCTGACATTTGAACAAAAGAAGTGATGGGCTATATGTAGCTCCTCAACACTGTTAAAGGTAGAAATGAAGCACGTTAACGATGCAAAAAATACGAAACTAAAAAATACAACCATCCACTAGTGGATTATGGCGTCTATGAAACTCCCAGATCTGTAGATTCCAGGGAGGTTAATCCACATACCATATTTCATGATTAAATACAAATGATGCATTGAAGGTTAATTAACTTTCACATAATTACTGAGAACCTCCCTTAAGTATTCGTCAGATTCAGAAATTATCACTTTTATTTTTATTTAGTTATTCATATTCTGTTGATCCAGTATAAAAGAGAATTGCATGGTTATTGCACATGTCGTAATTGTACATGAGAACAGCACTTGCAGATGGTGAGAGATAAAAATTGTAATACCTATAGAGTAACAACATATGCTAATAATTACAAACTTAGGCATTTCCTACAGTGAACAGAGGTATAAAATAATAAGATAATAAATTAAAACTATTCAACGTTACAAGTTACAAATTTGATAGAATGGAAATGGTTTCTTCTGAAAAAAGGAATTCAAACGAGTATAGAAGTCGCCAGTTACTAGCTAACAAAATTTTAAAGCCAGCCTTGTCGCTGCAGTTTCCCAAGCAGAAAATCTAAAAACTCGTGACCTCGTCGTGAAATTTGCGGGCAAGACGTTATCATCACTTTGTATTCCTTGCACGTGTGTGTTTATATACTTCTTTACATACAGTCGCTTTTCCATTTTTTTTATTCTGTCGCCCTTTCATCACAATAAACGCAACACAAGCTCTCATGCAAAGAAGGGGATTCGTAGTAGACTGCTTGCGCAGTGAGGCAATGTGTGGACACAAGAACACCCATGCATACATGCGTTTTTTCCGCAAATTTGTGTGCATGCCGTTTGATTCCCGTGCGTATTCAAATGCACACGATGAAGGAGATATCATATGGATTGTGACTTGTACCATAATTTCCGATTGTACATGTGATTTTTACATCTTGCTAAATGATTATGTGGTCAAGTCGTGAAAAGATTTATTTCCACATATAAATTAATTACACAGAACTATTAGGTCTGCATAGCATTCAGTGCCCAAATGAGACAAAACAAGGAATAACTATATAATCAAAAACAAAGAATAAACATAGTGCAGCACTGAACCATGGAACTCTCATACAGACTGCAGCACTGTACTGTGGAACATATGTAATGGGAACCACTACAGAAAACCCCTCATCGTGTGTCAGCAATATTTCTCATTCGATTTGACATGTCTTCCAGATCACGTCGTCACGCCTTTCTTGAAATTTGAGGGCTTCTCCTTAGTTGGTTGGATTGGAGAAGGGACCAAACTACACAGTCATCAGTCCCTCCAACCTTGGAATAACTAAAACCGATAAAACCTCACTCTATAAGAGGGAACTACAATGGCCATAAAATTACAAACTATTGACAGAGAAGGAAGGAAGAAGGCAGAAGAAGAGAGGAGGGAAAGAAAGTGACTAATGACAGGGGCATGAAGGAAGAAGCACAGGTAGACGAGATAGACACTCAAGATAAAACAGACTCCATAAGAAAAGGAGTGGGAAGGCAGAGGGCAGGGGTGAACCACCAAGCCCAGTCGAAGCCAGTCCAATCGGAGCGAAGGGGGGAGCAAGACGACCTGCCATCCCCTCCACCCACCAAGAGGATTGAAGGTCCCACCTTTAAATAAAGCGATAAAAACCCCTATCACGAAGAAATTGTAAAACTAGATCAGCTGCTGAGCCATTTTCAGCTAACACCAGGGGTAGTGAGTCAGGAAAGCTAAAAGTCTGCTGCAGGGTGGCCAAGCTGGGACAGTCCAGTAAGAGTTGAACCACAGATAACATTGATCCACAATGACAGAGAGGGGGATCCTCATGACAGAGGAGATAACCGTGAGTCAGTCAAGTATGGCCAATGTGGAGCTGGCAAAGGACAACAGAGGTCTTATGAGCAACTGAGCATCTATATCGATCAAGGAGAGAAAGGGAGTCCTGGGTAGCTATGACCAACATGTGGCAAGGAAAGCACTGGCCAATAGCTTGCAGGTTGCTCAAGGAGTCACTACAGATAGTGGACAGTCCTGAGCAGAAGCAGGCATGGTCCAGTGCATGCAAGATGGCTACCAATTCTGCAGTAAAAACACTACAGCCATATGACTTGCATAGGTGTAAGCATAACCAGTGTGACCAGCAACTATGGAGCCATCAGTATGAATCACTTCTGAACCCTGGAATGAACTTAGAAGACAGTAGAGTTGGTGGTGAAGGGCCTCTGTGGCCGAGAGATGCACCGTGGAGGGGTATGTGTGTGAGCAGAGAAAAGAGGCGTTAAAGGGAAGTGCTGGAGCTCAGAAAAAAGCAACTGAATGTGGGCAGCCATGTTAAGCCCACATCATGGCCTCTGACATGGGAGGGTGATTCCGTGTCTGGATAAAGGAGACCATAATTAGGGTGCTTTAGATTGCAGTGAATGTGGAGCACATAAGATACCAGCTCTTGTTGGCGCAAAACTTGCAGCGATGGAATCCCCGCCTCTGCTAAAAGGCTAATCACAGGCCTAGTCCAGAAGGCACCAGTCACAAGTCATACCCCACAATGGTGGATAGGGTCTAGTATCTGAAATGTTGAAGGTGATGCAGAACCATAGACAGGACTGCTATAGTCTAAACTAGACTGGACCAGCGCTCTGTACAATTGCAGTAGAATAGAGTGGTCTGCACCTCAGGTGGTATAGCACATAAATCTAAGAACATTGAGATGTAACCAGCATGTCCTCTTCAGATGGCAAAGATGAGGTAGCCATGTCAACCAGGCATCGAAGACCAGACCCAAGAAGCGATGAGTGTCCAACACCTTGAGGGACTGGCCATCGAGGAACAAGTTCAGATGGGGATGGACTGTGCAGCAATGGCAGAAATGCATGACACATGACTTGGCCACCGAAAACTGAAAGCCATGGGAGAGAGCCCAAGATTTCACCTGGTAGATTGCCACCTGTAGACAGCGTTCTGCAGCGCCCATGACAGAGGAACTGATGTAGATACAAAAATCGTCAGCATACAAAGAGGGAGACACTGTCGGCCAGGCAAACGCCACCAGTCCATTAATGGCTACAAGGAAGAGACGGACACTCGGCACGGAACCCTGTGGAACCCCCTTTTCTTGCCAATGGGAAGCGCCATAGGAGGAACCAACCTGGACCTGGAAAGAGTGACAAGAAAGAAAGTTACGGATAAAAACGGGCAGAGTGCCACGAAGGCCCCATATGTGAAGGGTGGTGAGGATGTGGTGGCGCCAGGTGATGTCACAGGCTTTATGCAGATCAAAGAAGACTGCAATGAGGCGTTGCTGGTGGGCAAAAGCCGACCAGATAGCAGACTGCAGGTGGACCAAGGTATTCACTGTAGAGCGGCCAGAGCAAAAACCACCTTGAGTCAATGACAAAAGGTCGCAGGATTCAAGGATCCAAAACAGCCGTTGACTCACCAGGCGTTCAAGGAACTTGCAGTGGGTGTTGGTAAGGCTAATTGGACCATAGCTATCCAACTAAAGAGGTGGCTTCCCAGGCTTCAACACCGGAATAACAATGCTTTCCTGCCACTGGATAGAAAATACCCTCTCACTCCACAGACGGTTCAAAAGGGTTAGTATACAATGTTGGCCAGCCACAAATAAGTGTTGGAGCATTTGGTTATGTATTCGGTCCAGGAGCCATGACGGGTCAAAGGGCGAGGGCGCTGGCAAATTCCCACTTGCTAAATGGGGCATTACAAGGCTCCAAGCAATGAGAAACGGAAGACAAAGGCAGTCATTCAGAGCACTGTTTCAGGAGGAGGAACATAGGTGGATACTGAGTCGATGCAGAGGCTAGGGCAAAGTGTTGAGCGAAATGCTCTGTGACATAGTCCAGACAGATAAGGACAACACGACGTGCAGAAATTTCCACAATGCTGGCAAGAGGACGATGGCCAAAAATTCGCCTGAGTTTCGCCCAGACTTGTGAAGAAGGGGAGTGTGGTCCTATGGCAGCCACCTATCTTTCCCAGCAAATACGTTTCTGAAAACTGATTAGATAATGGGCTCAGGTGTGGAATCGTTTAAAGACCAGAAGGAGAGCAGTAGAAGGGTGCTGCTTGAAGTGTTGAAGAACATGGCAGCAGTCTTTTATGGCCACAGCAATTTCCGGACTCCACCAAGGGACCATTTTCCGATGGGGGGAACCCAAGGGAGAAGGGATAGCTGAAACTGTTGTGGAAAGAATGGCGACAGTCAAAGTCTGTGTAGACTCATCAGTACTGCTCTGCGGGAGTATAGGGGGATGGTAGCAAAGGAGAAGGCACCCCAATCAGCTTTAGAGAAGGCCCACATGGGAGGGTGATGGAGCGAGATACACTGAAGGAAGGTCAAAACAATTGGGAAATGATCACTTTCACATAAGTCATCGTGGACACCCCACTGAATGGAGGGAAGAAGGCCAGGACTGCAGATGGAGAGGTCATTGGCAGAGAAAGTGCCATGTGCCATACTAAAGTGTGTGGGAGTGCCGGTGTTTAGTAGACAGAGGTCAAGTGCTGCCAGAACAGCTTCAAGTGTCCTGCCCAGGGCAGTAGTTGTGTGACTACCCCAAAGAGGGTTGTGCACATTAAAGTCCCTAGAAGCAAGAAGGGAGTTGTTGAAGAAGGGTGGTTAGGGCAAGGGATGTGGATGGCCTGTCAGGTGGGAGGTAGGGATTACAGATTGTGATTGGAGTGGCCAGATGGACCCTGACAGCAGTTGCTTCCAGAGTGGTATGGGTATGGGTACTGATGGGGAGGGGGATGGCGAGTGAAGGTGAGGTGGAAGGTATGGGGAGAATGGGGTGGGGCTGGGAAGAGGAGGGTGTAGGAGGGGGAATGGACATAACTGAAGCAAAAATAGAAGTTTCAAGCACGGGATGGAGCTGGTCATACTTTCGACAAGTCTCAATGTAGGTAAGTCGATCTAAGGTCTTGTACTCTTGAATCCATCGTTCTTTCACATACACTGGGCATCCTAGTGAGTGTGGAGGATGCTGTGTATTACAATTTACGCACACTAGCAGGCGAGCACAGGCACTCCAGCAGGCGCCCAGTCACCACTGAGGGAATTGCTGGTGCAGCGGGAAGATAAGTGTCCAAACCATAAGCATTTAAAGCATTTAATCGGTGGTGGAATATAAGGTTTCACATCACACCGATACACCATCACCTTGACCTTCTCTGGGAGGGTATACCACTCGAAACCAGGATAAGGGCGCCTGTATCAGTTTGATTACTTTTAGGGCCTTGCTGTACATGGCGGATAAATCGAATTCCTCGCCGCTTAAGGTTTGCATGAAGCTCCTCATCAGTTTGGAGAAGAAGATATCGGTGGAAAATGATGCCCTGTACCGAGTTCAAAGATTGGCGGCGTGCGACAAAGACTGGGATGTCAACGAGATGGTCACAAGCATGCAAGGCTTCAGAGTAGGCAGCAGAAGATGTCCTTATGAGCAAAGAACCAGACCTCATTCCACTTCGCCATACTTATCTTCAATCGTCTCCAAGAAAAACAAAGGCTTGATCATGGCAAAACTTTCGCCATCTGTCCTGGTACAAACCAGGGAAAGGTTTCCAACCAAGCCAGTAAGCTTCACCTTCTTCCCAGGGGGCGGCCAGGGAGGGGAAGGCCGAAAGATCAGAAGAAGGAGTGTCATGTCTTCTATAATTCTTAGATATGGCCAAAGAATGGCCAGGATCTTGAAGCTTTTGTCGCTTCATGTGCAAGGCGTCCGCTCTAGTACCACCGACTCTGACCAGGGGCTCACCCTGCGGGCGCTACCCAACCACAGCAAGGGCTGTCTGGCACAGCGACTGTTTCCAGGAGTTCTGATGCCCCAAACTGATGAGCATCGACTCCTTGGCATACACAAGGCATTAACAGCTCAGGTACTAGCAGTGTGATCCCTGTGGTTTCAGGGGCTCAGCCAAGTGGGTACTTAACAGCCCCACCACACAGACTGGCTAGAGAACTGGTGACCTAGCAGGAAGGGGGCCAGGATGCAAGGGGGAAAGGGAGGGGAGGGGGAGATGAGCCTACACAATGGAAACTAGGTTGGGAGTTCATCCCCAAATGGTTCATTGGAAATGGAGGTCAAACCCCAAAGGGACCAAAAACGATGAAAAGGAGATGGAAACAGCAAACTAAACAATAGCACATACCAGAACAAACCCGGTCGATAGAAAGAAGTCCACCAAGAGAGAAATGAGAGGGCAGGGAGAAAGGAGCAAGGACAGGGAAGGAGCAGAACAGGGACGGTAGTGCAGTCTGGAAAAAGGAAGGAGACTGCAATAGCTCGGGGCCCTGTGCGCGCCGCACGCATACTCACAAAAGGGACTGTGGGCCCTCTGGGGGGTGCTTCTCCTTAGTTATGGTGTGTTCTTCTAGCTGCTGATGTTTCCTGCATGGTAGCATCTGATGTTTGTCAAGCTCCTCTGTAGCTTGCTGTGTGGGAGGATCTATAGTTACTCCCTCTCGCTTCTTGATGTTTCTTGATGTCAGTTCTTTTTCTGTTGGCCATGAGTCTTGAAATGCTGGTTTGATATGGACAAGCACCATCACAGTAGGTACGCCACAGCTGTCGATTTTGAAATTGTTGTCACCTTGAGTAATTACTGCATATGGACCTTCATATGGGATTGCAGTGGCCTGCGCATTATATCATTATGTAACAACACATGTGAACAGGTGGCTATATCTGCAAAGACAAACGTGTGGCGTCCAGTTTGTTCCTGAGACTATGCTGGATGAAACTGACGTATGTAGGATCGCAACTTAGTAGCAAAGTCCAGTGGTGCAATGGTTTCATCTCCCATATCATGGATGAACTCTCTGGGTAGATATAATGATTGCCTCTGCTACTATGGCTTAGAGATCAGGTGTGAATGCTCTTATCAATCCTAGTAAAACAAATGGCAGAGTTTCTGTCCACTTGTCTGTTGTGTGTGACATCGAAGGGCTGATTTCACTTGAAGGGTGCAGATGTTCCACCAGACTGTTCACTGCAAGATGATAAGCAGTGGTCCTTATTTGCTTGACACCTAGCAGTTTGGCAAGGGCTTCAAAGATGTACACCTTAAATTGATGTCCTTTACCTGTCGTAATTTCCAATGGTACGCCAAAACGCGCAATCTATCATCTGAAAAATGTTTTAGCCACAGCCTCTGCAGTAATGCCTAGCATAGGTAATGCTCCTGGCGATCTATCCGTGTGAACATGGTCATTTTGGGCTTACACTATCCATGTGGACGTGATCAAATCGTGATTAGACAGTATAAATGTACCTAGTGGTGTCTTGACATGTCGTGTGATTTTGTTCTTTTGATAGCCCATACACTGTCGGAAATACAATTTACAGTCGACGTTCATGCGGGGGCCAGACGAAACGTTGTTTAAACTGCTTTGTGGCTTCCTGGACTCCAGGTTGTGCTAGACTGCGTACTGAAGCGATTGCCTGGGCTCGAAATTGCTATTGAACGAGTGGCTGAGGCTTTAGCTTCGTGACATCACAGTATAACTCCATGTTTGTGCCTGGTATTGCGACTCTTCGTAATTGGAAACCTGATCGTTGCACAATCAATGTATGCAGCTCCTCGTCATCTTGTGCCAATGCTATGGCACCAGAGTCAATAACTGCAGCTATGGCTTCAACATGCGGTGATGTATGCATGCCTGGGGCCCTGTCCTATATCTTTCCAGCATTTTGCCGATCGGTTTGGTACACAAGTGCACTGAAGAAGACCCTCAACATTATTCTGTAACCATTTTGGAAGCGATGCTGAACGGTCCTCACGAATCAACATGCTGTTGTCAGTTCTCCTCGCGTCAACCAATCAAAAGCAATCTGCCTCAGATCCGTGCATGCGCACTGCAGCGCCACACTGGCACAAACCCAAAGCGGCTAGCAGCCGACACAGGCCCAACCATTCTTCATAGTAGTGAGAAGTGTGGTTAGAGTATGCAATACTGTTCGAATTTTGCTGACCGTGTGCTTCCATGAAGCCGGCCAGTGTGGTCGAGCGGTTCTAGGTGCTTCAGTCTGGAACCGTGCGACCACTACAGTCGCAGGTTCGAATCCTGCCTCGGGCGTGGATGTGTGTGATGTGGCAGTGTGACTACTGTCTCAAGATGGCCGCCGAGTCGGTAGCAGTGTGATGTGGCACCGCGTTCAGATGCAGAGTTTCTCGGTAAAAATTTGATTGTGGACACTGATTTTTAATTATCGTTTACCGGGAGTGTTATCTTACGTAGTCCGTTCTCGTTTACTCATTAAATATGTAAATAAAACAGAGAGCATGATTGAAGTACATCTAGTGCGTTCGTCGTGTGCAACGCGTCAACGGAGAGGCCGTCGCCCTCCCACTGGCCGAGCGTGTGTCGGTTTCGCCAGTCAGCCGCGTCGGTTCTTGCGTGTCAACACTCCGCGCCGCGCACTGCGGCACCTCACCAGCTGCAGCAGAATCCGATGCGTCGGCAGCGGCCACCAGCTGCCTCGCGCCCCGCCGTCGACGTCAGCAGTAGCGGGCACCAGCTATGCTCCCTGCTGTTGATAAACAACCGCCTGCCTACGCTTGGTCCTGGATTCCAGCCGACGAAGCAGCGACACCACCACACCAGAGGCCGACGGAAGAAGAAGGAGAGCATGGGATAAGGCGCTAGCTCGAGCCACCAACGTCACACCCGGTATGGTTGGTTGGTTTGGGGAAGGAGACCAGACAGCGTGGTCATCGGTCTCATCGGATTAGGGAAGGATGGGGAAGGAAGTCGGCCGTGCCCTTTCAGAGGAACCATCCCGGCATTTGCCTGGAGCGATTTAGGGAAATCACGGAAAACCTAAATCAGGATGGCTGGACGCAGGATTGAACCGTCGTCCTCCCGAATGCGAGTCCAGTGTCTAACCACTGCGCCACCCCGCTCGGTACACCCGGTATGGAACACACGGAGGAAGAACTTGTGCCTATGTCCCCCAGTCAAAAGATAGCAGCCATAGATAAAATTTTGAGTGATATAAGAGCAGAGTTGAAACCTAAGCATGTTTCATCTTCTCTGTTAACTGTCAGTAGAGACAAAGTGTTTCCCTTGGCTTTCGAAATAACTAGCCTTGAAGCTAAACTGTCCTGCATAAACGATGAAAATAGGCGACTAAGACTAAAACTACAGAGAGCCTCGAATCCAGTGAAAGACTTACAAAAACAAACTTTTCAAGAGAATGCTGAGAAATTAGAGGACGAAAATAAGGAATTGAGTGTAGCGAACTAAGACTTGCAGCAACAAATAAGATAACTAACTGATAAAGTCACACAACAAGCACAGACACAAGCACAGACACTGACATATGCTGCCGCCTTAACTATAGAGCCCAAAACCAAAGAGGGTCGAAGAATAGAACAGGCTAAAACAAAACATGCCACAACCCTACGAGCAGAATCTAAGCGGTGACACCACGAAAGAAGACTTCGACAGAGAGGTCAAAAGAAGATTCAAAACAGGGCCTAAGGGAAGGGGTTTCAGTCACCAGATACTGGAGGTCAGCCCACACCTGTACAGAGTCCTTACAAGAAGACAGAGAGTCTACATAGACTTCGAATCACTTTCTGTGAAAGACTATACAGTAGTAAACCAGTGTTTTAAGTGTTGCGACCTATGACATACGACTAAAACCTGCAGAAAAGCCGACGTTACGTGTGCCAAATGCGGCAACCAAGGACACAAGCGCAGTGAGTGCAGGTCCGCGGTTTGCGTCTGTATCCCCTGCAAATACAGAGGCCGCGTCTGCAATAAAACAAAAAGGGGTGATTGTCAGACCTATAAACAGTTGCATGACCGGCTCCTGGACAGTATAGACTATGGCAGCTAAAATCAGCACACACACAAGAAACACAAACACCCAAAACCAATCACCCAAAACACATAAATACAAATCACCGTCAACATTACAGAGAATCTACCAAAGAGCAATTTCCTGGAGAAGACAAATGAATCTTCTGCCGGAGAATTACGTCGATAATGAAGCCATCCCGCCCCTAACACACTCAACGACGTTACAGGATAGCTGCATTAGTACGATAGAATATATAGATGACATGACAATCTGTGGCTCCATCCACTACAAGGTGGCAAAGCAAATTAAAAGACAATTACACCACTGGATAAACTTCCAAATAACATTAACGCTGGGGATAGATGAGTTGGAAGATGAGCTTACATATATTGTGCACAAGAAAATGTACAAACAAAACTGACATACTCCTTCACAATTTCTCCCAGTTGAAGTACATCACACCACACATACACTGGATGAACACAAACCAGAATCATCATCACATGAAAAACCCTACGACACACGTAAATGTGAACAGTACATCAAACCAGTCAAATTTGTCTCGAGAGGCACTCTTCATCCCAGGAAAAAGGAACAAGGAACAGACAGACACGTAGACCCTGAATCAATACACATCGAAACAATCAGGCCACAGACCAATACAAAACTCAGAACTACTGGACCCAGACTTATAAAAGTAGACCAATTAGATGAGGACAAATTTGAGGGAGAGACATGTGACATTTGCAACGATGTAAATGTGCGTTTAGCAACAACCTCCAAACATAAACATAGACAACATAACACATACAGTCAGTCCGATGCAAACCACCACCATCGCCGACACCACGCCAGCAAGCACCACCAACATCAGTGTAAACGTGTGAAGGCAAAAAGCATTAAAGAAGCGCGTGACAAAACGAAAAGTAACCGTGTGACATCCCAAAGAGGTCTTAAAATGTCTCCCAATCAGCAGCCAACACCAAGCCACAATCTGTCCAGTACCACCTCAGAGACTGCAACAGAAACCAGCACCAACAGCAAGCCAGCTACATCTAATTATGACAATTTAGAATTTAACTTACTTTTAAGCAGGCTAGAGAAAAAAGAGATACTGCAGACAGCGCAGCGGATGCTACTTAGATTGTGCCGTCCAAAGGGAGATTCTCTCTGTTTTCCAGTAACTGAGCAAACAGACAGAATCATCCTAAGAACAGAAAATATTCCTACATCAACAGAGCCGCTGCTCGATCTCATGCTCCAGGTCTGCCTGTGCAGGTCAGAATCATTCGACTTGGACAAAATATATATAGATCATGTAAGAGCACAAGGACGAACATATTTCGATTACTCAAAGACTGGCAGTAAATGCTTTGTACACGTAAAACACCCGGAACACATAGACAAAAAATGAATATCTTACAACATGATACAAAAAACAGTATGACAGTCAGCGTGGAAATCCCTAAAATAGCACAAGACTTGCAGGCAGACATCATGTGCTTACAAGAACCTTATAATAGAAATGGGCAACTGATGGTTCAAATGGCTCTGAGCACTATGGGACTTAACATCTATGGTCATCAGTCCCCTAGAACTTAGAACTACTTAAACCTAACCAACCTAAGGACAGCACTCAACACCCAGTCATCACGAGGCAGAGAAAATCCCTGACCCCGCCGGGAATCGAACCCGGGAACCCGGGCGTGGGAAGCGAGAACGCTATCGCACGACCACGAGCTGCGGACTGGGCAACTGATATGTCTACCAAAACATGCTACCACAATAACAGGCAGCAATGATTGTAACGCTGCAATAGTAATTCTAAATAGAACTTATAACATAATTAAGGTAACACAGTTATGCAATCAACACTTGGCTACCATAGAGATAACTAACAGGAATGTCACATGGGTTATTGCATCCATGTATGCCCAATAC
Source organism: Schistocerca piceifrons (assembly GCF_021461385.2). Taxonomy (NCBI): domain Eukaryota; kingdom Metazoa; phylum Arthropoda; class Insecta; order Orthoptera; family Acrididae; genus Schistocerca; species Schistocerca piceifrons. The sequence goes on from NC_060138.1 coordinate 573,392,381, forward strand.
AGCCATCAAATACAGCCATACGCAGACTACATCAGAGACCTAGTAATGTATGCCAGAGGCAAAAAATTAGTGATAAGTGCTGATATTAATTCCAGATCGACCCTCTGGAACTCAGACAGAACAGATGACAGAGGACGCATAATCACCAATCTAATACAAGAAACACAATTACATGTAATGAATACGGAAGGTCCTATATCATCATATGCAGGGTTCGATGGTACGAGCAGTAACATCGACTTTACGCTAGCAAATATTGCAGCAATGGCATACATAACAAACTGGACTGTACACAACAACATAACCAGTAGTGATCATAATGTCATAACATACATACTAACTCACCCTCAGAACACAATGACCAAATCATACACCAGACACTTGCTGTTGCACAAAGCAGACTGGAACAAATTAACGAAAGTTATCCAACGACACAATCTAGAAAACATCAATGGAAGTATCGATTATAGAGCACACAAGTTAACACAGGTAATTCAACATGCACAAAACACTTCAATACCGACAGCAAAGAACACAAAATGCTCACCAGTATCATGGACCAACGATCTCACAAGACTCAAACAAGACGCAAACGAAAATTATATCAAAGAGCGATAGCAGACAGGGACAGACGAATAAGACTTGAAGCATGTAGGCATGCACAAGTCTTATATAGACAGACCCTACACAACACGCGCAGACAACAATGGGAGCTATTTGTAACAATACAAATAGAGCAAAATATATGGGGGGAACCATACAAAATACTGACAGAGAAGATAAACACCCCACTAGTTCTGGGAACGCTAAGGCAGGATGACGGCGTGATGACGAGGGGATGGAGGAATACAGCGGAGTTTCTGCTGTATAAACTGCTCCCTGGCGACGTTATCGATACAGACACACAATATCATGCAACACTAAGAGGAAACTCACACATACCATACAACACTGCAACTGTCACCTGTCCTTTTGCGCAAGAAGAGGTTGCGCTAGCAATCTCAGAGCTCAAAAACAAAAAAGCACCTGGACCAGATGGTGTCCACTCGGAAACACTGAAAAAACTAGCACCGCAGATCACCCCGTTCCTAACAACGTTACTGAACGATGCCATACGGCTGGGCAGGGTACCTACAGTATGGAAAACCACCAAAGCAGTCATTATTAAGAAATCAGCGAACAGGGATCTTTCTTTCCAAAGACTTACAGGCCAATATGCCTAACAAACACCCTGGCAAAGATTCAGGAGAAGCTACTGTGTAAGTGCCTGCAAACACACAGAGCTCTCAGGGATATGAGCCAACACCAGTTCGGCTTCAGAACTGGCAGATCAATAGATGATGCCATCAACCAGGCCCTGCACATAGTTAACACCACAAAACAGAAATATGCCATTGCAATAATGATTGACATTGCCGGAGCATTTGATAATCTCTGGTGGCCAGCACTGTTTCAGAGGCTAAGACATCTGGAGGTACCACAGTGACTGTACAACAGTCTTCTAGACTACTGTAAAGACCGAGTAGTCGAATGGCAGATGGACAGCCGGAACGTAATTAAAAGAATTACCAAAGGCTGTCCTCAAGGGTCGATCTGTGGCCCCATCTTCTGGTACATAACAATCAAACCCCTCCTACGAGGTGCATTCAAGTTCTAAGGCCTCCGATTTTTTTTCTCTGGACTGGAAAGAGATAGAAACATACGCATTGTTTAAAAATGAGGCCGCATTCATTGTCAATACGTCCCAGAGATGACAGTACCGTACGGCAGATGGAATTTTACCGCCAGTGGCGAGAATGAGAACTGTTTTAAATACTTAAAATGGCGACGTTGTCCTTACTTGAACAGCGTGCAATCATTTGTTTTCTGAATTTGCGTGGTGTGAAACCAATTGAAATTCATCGACAGTTGAAGGAGACGTGGTGATGGAGTTATGGATGTGTCGAAAGTGTGTTCGTGGGTGCAACAGTTTAATGAAGGCAGAACATTGTGTGACAACAAACCGAAACAACCTCGGGCTCGCACAAGCCGGTCTGCCGACATGATCGAGAAAGTGGAGAGAATTGTTTTTGGGGATCGCCGAATGACTGTTGAACAGATCGCCTCCATAGTTGGCATTTCTGTGGGTTATGTGCACACAATCCTGCATGACGACCTGAAAATGCAAAAAGTGTCATCCAGGTGGGTGCCACGAATGCTGACGGACGACCACATGGCTGCCCGTGTGGCATGTTGCCAAGCAATGTTGACGTGCAACAACAGCATGAATGGGACTTTCTTTTCGTCGATTGTGACAATGGATGAGACGTGGATGCCATTTTTCAATCCAGAAACAAAGCGCCAGTCAGCTCAATGGAAGCACACAGATTCACCACCACCAAAAAAATTTCGGGCAACCGCCAGTGCTGAAAAAATGATGGTGTCCATGTTCTGGGACAGCGAGGGCGTAATCCTTACCCATTGCGTTCCAAAGGACACTATGGTAACAGGTGCATCCTACGAAAATGTTTTGAAGAACAAATTCCTTCCTGCACTGCAACAAAAACGTCCGGGAAGAGCTGCACGTGTGCTGTTTCACCAAGACAATGCACCCGAACATCGAGCTAACGTTACGCAACAGTTTCTTCGTGATAACTACTTTGAAGTGATTCCTCATGCTCCCTACTCACCTGACATGGCTCCTAGAGACTTTTGGCTTTATCCAACAATGAAAGACACTCTCCGTGGCCGCACATTCACCAGCCATGCTGCTATTGCCTCAGCGATTTTCCAATGGTCAAAACAGACTTCTAAAGAAGCCTTCGCCGCTGCCATGGAATCATGGCGTCAGCGTTGTCAAAAATGTGTACGTCTGCAGGGCGATTACGTCGAGAAGTAACGCCAGTTTCATCGATTTCGGGTGAGTAGTTAATTAGGAAAAAAATCGGAGGCCTTAGAACTTGAATGCACCTCGTACAACTTCTGGATGGGGATGACAGGTCAGATGGAATTTTCGCCTACGCAAATGACCTATTAGTTGTAGACACTGCAAACAACAGCGCCCAGTTAGAAGATAAAGCGAGTAGAATACTACAAACAATAACTCAGTGGTGTCACAACAACAAACTCAGGATAACTGGAAACAAAACAACATACACTTTACTGAAAGGATCACTCCAAAGGAATCCTTCGGTTAAAATTGGGGACACAGACATCAAATGAGCACACATTACGCGCTATCTTGGGGTACACATAGATGAAAAATTGAATTTCCACAAACACATAAGACTAACAACAGACAAGGCAGAAAAAATACTACACAAACTGGTGAGGCTAAATTCAAAACAGTACAGACTACCTCTACCAGTCATACATACATACCAATGTGCGCTCTTCAAATCAGTACTCAGCTTCGCTGCTAGCACATGGACACACAGACTGAACGTGGTGACCAACAAAGCATTGGTCAGACGAGGGCAGAGAAGTGTCCTACTTAGGCTATCCGGAGCCTTCAGTACCACCTCAGCGGATGCACTGTGTGTGGTGCTCGGAATATGCCCCATAGATATCACGATCAAATACAGAGCTGCAAGGTACTGGTTAAAGGTGGGGAGACTACATAAGGTACACACAATAACCGGTGTGCCGATAGAGACGATAAGTCGCCTTAGAAGTTGGCGTTTGGATTCATGGCAAGGTGAGTGAGATGTAAGTGATAAGGGACGTAGACAGCACGACTTCCTCCCTGACAAAAGGGAGCAGTTGAGAATGAGACATATCGATCCCAGCTGCGGCATGGTACATTTCTTAACCGGACACGGACCTTATCCCATGCACTTAAACCGCATGAGTCTGAGGCAGACACCTACATGCACATGCGGGGAAGAAGGTTCCCCAGAACACACTGTCTTTTTCTGCGGGCAATACGCGAACAATAGACATACACTACACTTAGACTACACAGATACAGACATAGATATATACACAGCAATAAGAGACGAAGAACAAAGGGCACAATTAAATGCACTGACAAACAGTATTTCAGAAAACAACGCATGAAGAGTACATGTGGACATGACATTACAGACATGCCTATGTGCAGCGTAACAACAATCTCCGGAGGATGGACAGCGATACCCACAGTGACAGCGAAAATAGTGACAATGAGGAGGAGCAGGAGGAGGAAGCTGAGATGTGACAGTAAATAAGCGAAAGTGCTGGCGATCTAGCCAAGAAAACACCAAATGCTGTACATGGATGGGCACCTAAAGTAGCTAATACATAGGATTAGTAATAAATAGGATAAGCAACATTATTTCTCTACTAATAACCATTTGTGCATTTGTGTGTGTGTGTGTGTGTGTGTGTGTGTGTGTGTGTGTGTGTGAGTGACTGGCGGTCAATGGCTTGAAGAAACCATTCCAAGGTATTCACCGTCAGTCACATTCGGTGATGGTACTAACAAATCTCTCCTCTATCCTATTTTCTTTTTATATTCTTCTTAAAAAACAACACAATTTTATTTATATTTCAACCTTAAATTATTGTTATTTTGAAAAGTATCATTCTTTGTAAATGTTGTAAATAAAACAAAAGAAAAGAAAACTGTATAAAGATGAAAAACGAAAACTGTAAGATGTACGAACTGTTTTAAACATCAGGTAACAGGTCTATAATTTGGCAATGTCACATTATGTCGTTTTATTCCCATTCACATTGACGTCTTGTTTTGGATTTTACGTTTCGGAATATGAGTTAGGAATCGAGTGTAGTACCACATTATACAAAAACATCTACAGAGACACACGAAAAATTCGTCATTTTTTTCTGTTTTCCGTCATTCCTTAACTGCTTCAAAATTCATGGTACGTTCCACCTATGCAACTAATTGAAGGCAGTTTGTTTATTGCCATACGCATTTCACTTCTTTTATTTGTGAAGATGCTTTGAATTTTTTTTCCTCTTCGTGTTTGTAACACATTCTGAGACTTCGTTAATCGTCAAAGTTAAGCATTTTGGTGATATATTAGTTGTTATTTACACGTAAGAGCCCGTTTTCTCAGTAATGAATATTTTCGATTTCGTGACTTCCATATGTTTAAGAGATGAAAAATCAAATTGTTGTGCGTGAAACAACTGACATGCCATTCATATTTTTTTGTCACAAATAGTTCACCATTTTTTCTGAATACGTAGCGATTTTCGAGTGTGTGGTCAGACAGGGATCTAGGAGCACAACTTAAATTACTGCGAATGAAACTAGCAGCAATCGTCTTATACTTTAGCTTATCACAAGTATTTATCTGCAATCGAATCCTTAACAACAATTGACAGAGACGAAACATTCCTGCAAAAATGTTTTTAGGCTGTACCACCATATATGAAACATTTTGATTCATCAGATGCATATTATAAACTACAACGAACTTCTATAGCTTCACTCGCCACAGGCTCTCGAAACTGCGTTTTTTTGTTTTATTTTGTTTTTATGGACCATATCGTTGATGTATCATGTAGGGAAGTAAGCTACTTCATCATTGGATCTCTAGGAGCGAGCTGCAACCGTATTCCATGCATCTTCTTATTCTTTGACACTCTAAACAATTTTTCGGGTTCGTGGAAATGTGTTCTGTCTATACAGCTAATTGAAGGCAGTTTGTTTATTGCCATACACGTTTCGCTTAAAAAAATGAATTTTTCGTGTGTTTCTATAGATGTATTCGTACAATGTGATAATACACTCCATTCCTAACTCATATTCCGAAACGTAAAATCCAAAACCAGATGTCGATGTGAATGAGAATAAAATGACATAATGTGACATTTAAGACAGTTTCCAGGACACAGTCAATATTCTACGCTATCATGCATTCGTGGAAGCACGTGGTCAGTGAAATTTGAACAGTATGACGTTCTCTAACCACACTTTTCGATATAGCGAAGAATAGTGTGCCTGTGTTGGCTGCAAGCCGCTTCTGGTTCATGCCGCTGTGGCGCTGCAGTGCGCATGCATGGATCTGAGGCAGATTGCTTTTGATTGGTTGGCGCAAGGAGAACTGAAAACAGCGTTTCAGTTCACTAGGAAAGTTCCGCATCGCTTCCGAAATAGTTACAAAATAATGTTGCAGCTCTCTTTCGAAAACAAGACCGTTCGGTGCCCTCACCTACCGAACCCATCGGCAAAATGGCGGAAAGATATAGAATAGGGCTCCTGGACCTGAGAGAGTGTGTCAGCAGGTACATTAAGTTTGTCTTGCACGTTTATGATGTTGGTTGTAAATTGACCAACGCAGTCAAATTGCCTCAGTAGTCTTGGTGATGCTTTAGTTGGCTTCACATTGAAGGCATAAACTAATGGCAAATTTTCCATAAAGATATTGAAATGACGACCCCCCCAAAGAATGCTCGAATTTATAGGCTGTGTACAGCTCGCAATTGTACATCGCCTACTCCTGTTGTGAGGGTAATAACTTCAAGCTACAGAAAGCAAATGGTTGCCAACACTGGTTTATCCTGTGCTGCAACACTGCTCCAACTGCATTAGCATAAGAATCGACCATTAATGGTAATGAGTGTTCGCTACAGTATGTACTAGTACAACTGCATCTGCTATTGCTATTTTGATAGCACTGGAAGTTTAGTCTGCCTCATATGCCCATTGAAATCTGTTATTTGGCCTATACGCACTCTTCAAGAGTTCATTCAGTGGTGCTATTATCGATGCATGATGCGACAAAAACTGCTGGTAGAAATTTATTACAATAAGATAATGGCGCAACTGCCGAATTGTAAGTGGCTGTGGCTATACATGTATGGCTTCCACCTTGTCTTGTGGTGGTTGGATGCCACGTTCATCCACTGTGTAGCCACGAAACTGGACTTCCTTGACATCAAAATTACATTTTGATGGGTTCACTATTAATTCTTGTGCACACAAACGTCCAAACAATTTCGTCAAATGCTGCATACGTTCCTCTTCAGATGCAGACACAACAAGCACATTGTCTATATATACACAACAATATTCTAGGTCATGCATTACCTTGTCCATGAATCACTGAAAAGTCTACGATGCTATTCATGTGTACACGTATAAACCGAATGGCACGGTGACAGCTGTCTTGGGAACGTCTTCAGGGGCAACCAGAATCTGATAGTATGCTCTGACCAAATATATTGTTGAAAAATCGTTTTGCCTTGTATCCCAGCAGAGGAATCATCTATATATGGCACACAGTAATTGTCCGGAATGGTTCTCGCATTTCATTGCCACTCATCACCGCAGGGGTGCCAACCATTCTTTTTGGGTATCACATAAAGAAGAGCTCCCCAGCTGCTATGTGAAGGGTGGCGAATACCTGGTGTTAACATGATACAAAACTCGCTTGTTTGATAATTTGTAATTTATCCAGTGCTATATGTCAAGAATGTGCAAAAGTTGGCGAGCCTGGGGTAGTGAGGATATGATGAACCATCGATTGTTTGACACATGGTAACATCATTGGTTGCCTCGTGATCTCTGGGATATTTTTTGTTGGTGTGTATATTTTGTGCACCCAGAAGTCATTCTGACTGTCATAGTAGCAGTACAGTAGCAGTACCTTACGTTGTGCAGTCATCTTCTTTGTTGCGTCGCTCAGTCGCTGCCCATGTAGATGGGGTACAAGGATGCAGAATGCCAGGAAGTCCGCTTCTAGTATGGGGTGTGATACAGCAGCCACAGTAAACCGCCAGTAAAAAGTAGGATGCAATACGAGGTTGAGCAGTAAAGTGACATGTTGGTACGAAGTAATCATTGTATCATTTGCAGCATACAGGCAAGCATCATCGCTGCTGCGACATGGTAACTTGGTCTCATCGTACACTGATATTTCCACTCCAGTGTGTGCAGCCCAAAATAAACGTCACAGTGGACATGGTCATAGTTGATATGGTATCGGCACCGCAGTTTGCTTTACACAGTGGTATTCACTTCCGTTCATCTCCATCAAATTTTCTGTGGTAGCAACATACGTTGTGTGTAGCTGGCGAACGATTTCGATTCCTTGATCATCAATGTGTGCATTGTCTCTTTCATGTTTTTCGTGGCATGGTCACTTGTATTGTAAGTTCAGCTGGTTGAGACTGTAATGACGACAAAATCACTGAGGTTGTGTTATCTTGTGCAGCAGCCATCGTTGCAACACTAGTTGTCTGATTCATCTCTACTATCCGATCAGCGGTTTGCACTAATGCGTTTAGATCTCCAGAATATGTTGTTAAAATCTTCTGTGCATCCGTTGCTAGCCGGGAAAACCATATAATGTGTAACACCTTGTCACTAATTTTATTTCTTGTAAGAGTACCCAGACGACGAAGCAGTTGCGACAGAGTATTGTCACCTAATTCCTTTGTTCGTAAAAGCTTTTACAGACATTTAGCCTCAGACTGGGACAGTTGCATAATCAATGCATTCTTTATGGCAGCATATCATTCGGTTTCTGGAGACTTCGCGAGAATGTATACTACTTCTGTGACAAGATCTTCCATTAACGCAGCTATCACATACCTACACTGAAGAGACAAAGAATCTGGTACACCTACCTAATATCGTATAAGGCCTTCACGAGCACGCAGAAGTGCCACAACATGATGTGGCATCGACTCAACTAATGTCTGAAGTAGTGCTTGAGGGAACTGATACCATGAATACTGCAGGGCAGTCCATAAATCCGTAAGAGAACTAAGGGGTGGAGACCTCATCTGAACAGAATGTTGCAAGAAATTCTAGATATGCTCAATAATGTTCATGTCTGGGAAGTTCGGTGGCCAGCAGAAGCGTCTAAACTCAGTAGAGTGCTCCTGGAGTCACTCTGTAGCAATTCTGGACTTCTCCTGCTGGAATTGCCCATGTCAATCGGATGCACAATGGACATAATGGATGCAGGTGATCAGACAGGATGCTTATGTACGTGTTACCTGTCAGATTAGTATCTAGATGTATCAGGGGCCCCATATCGCTCCAACTGCACACGCCTCACACCATTACGGAGCCTCCACCAGCCTGAACAGTCCTGTGCTGTCATGCACAGTCCATGGATTCATGAGGTTGTCTCTATACCCGTACACATCCATCTGGTCGATACAATTTGAAACGAGACTCATCCAACTGGGCAACACGTTTCCAGTCTTCAACAGTCCAATGTAGGGGTTGATGGATCCAGACGAGGCGTAAAGCTTTGTGTTGTGGAGTCATCAAGGGTACACGAGTGGGCCTTCGCCTCTGAGAGTCCATATTGATGATATTTCGTTGAATGGTTTGCACGCTGACACTTGCTGATGGCCCAGCATTGAAATCTGCAGCAATTTGCAGTAGGGCTGCACTTCTGTCACTCTGAATGGGTTGCACTTATGTCAGGCTGAACGATTCCGTTCAGTTGTCGTTGGTCCCGATCTTCCAGGATCTTTTTCTGGCTACGGCGATGTCGGATATTTGATGTTTTACCAGATTCTGATATTCACATTAGACTCGTGAAATGGTCGTATGGGAAAATCCCCACTTCATCACTACTTCGGAGATGCTGTATCCCATCGCTCAAGCGCCGACCATACCATCACGTTCAAACTCACTTAAATCTTAATAAACTGCCATTGTAGCAGCAGTAACAGATCTAACAACTGCGCCAGACACTTTTTGTCTTGTATAGGCGTTACCTTCGAGCCGACCTGTCCCTAACGGCAAGTGTGCCGTATTCTGCCAGTTTACATATCTCTGTATTTGAATATGCATGTCTATACCAGTTTCCTTGGCGCCTCAGTGTATATTTCGTTTATCTGTGCTAAGATGAATTGGCTTTCTAATTGCGTGAATCAAAGCAAGGGGTTATTCTGTCAAAAGGTGGTCGTTTGATCGTAATCCTGCTGATAACTCCATTACTTGAAGCTGACTCCGTAGGTATTAGGGAGGAATTCCTCTTTGTGCTGAATGAGAAACCGACACGCCTGGCGCGGAAGTAACTAGCAGTTTTGACGTGGCGGCACCAATTGCACGTGGTTAACTCGTGAAAAGATTTATTTCTACGTGTAAATTAATTACACAGAAGTCTGCTTGCATAACATTCAGTGTCCAAACGAGACAAAACAAGGAGTTGCTATATGATCAAAAAAAAAAAAGGATAAACACAGTGCAGCACTGAACAATGGAACTCTCATAAAGTCTACACCACTGCACCGTGGATGGTATATAGTGGGAGTCACTACAATCATTTAAAGAGAAAATATGCACTTAACTGTATCAAGTAACACTATTCACCACCACAACTATTCAGTGCATTGGCTCTATAAACTACAAAAAGTTTTCACTGAATCTTTCCAGTACCGATATGAGTATGTTCCCAAACCAGAAGCCAGCAGACCGAGCACTAACGTATTGAAAATAAGGACCAAGTTTTATTTCTCTCTCCTTTTTAATAGAAGTAACTGCAGTGCCAAATTTCATTATTCTATGAATCATTTGCAGACAAATTGTTCCTGCGGCGTTTCAGATGTGAACATTCTGCTTTATCATTCCATATCTGCAATAGTGCCTGCAGAACACCAAAGATAAAGATCTCTCCGCGATACAGTATAAAGCAGGCTGATCTGTAACGAAGCAGTCCTATTGACTATCGTTACCCAGAAGTGCTATATATTATTAGGGTTTGGAGCCAAGCTGTCCCTGACGACAAGTAAAGGAACCACGTTGAGGTCACCTCTATGGGTAATTCATCGATAAGAAATGATGCCCATATAAAAACTGCGGACGCAACAGTTACTCGGTATGTTCCCTTCTACACGCATAAGTGTGTGCTTAACAAGTTCACTTGCGCGAACATGCACAAAATAAGCGCGCGTCTACTCATCCCATGTAGGTTTGTACGGTTTGTTCACACCGGGAAATATTGAGCTCAGACGACAATGTGCTGTCTGTGGTAGGCTTTTTGTTCACGTTATAAAACATGATACTAGGAGTAAACAGTGGTTAAAGAGACGAAACTCGGATTCCCATACAAATTTATTTTATGAAGTGAAGAAATATCCCCTGATTGGCATAATTATCTCACAATGGTATGAAAAAAGGTATTTGAATTTTCTATCACTTGTTACGTCTTTGATCAAGGAGAAGTGTGGAGTCGTGAGGGACGCTATAAGACCACTTGAAAGACTAACAGCAACACTGCGATTTCTCGCGACAGAAAGGAGCTACGACGACCTCAGATACAGAACCAAAATTTCACTACAGGGAATAACTGTCATAATGCCAGAAACCTGCCATACTATCTATGAGGTGCTCAAAAACAATGTCTTAAAAGTAAGTGTACCTAACTGCATTTGTTGTAAAAAAAAAAGTAACAGTTGCATTGCCTCTGTGATTTCTAATTCGTATTTAAATTGTATTTCCACTTTCTTACTTACTTTTAGGCTCTTGATTATTCGTTGATTGCACTGGCTATGAAAAGGGTTCTGCTGGTAGTGGTTTCGATTGAAAAATGCCAGTTCCTTGATTAATTTTGTTTTAGGTATTTGAACTTGATTTATCAACAACAAATAACTCACTTCTAAAAAAACTGCATGACAGTAATTCAAATTCTTCAAAGAACATTCGATCTATTTAATTTGAGGGAAGAGTAAATTCACCAACATTGGATGATGAAATTTTCTAGTTCCGCGTAGCCCAAACTTCACACTAGTTGCTTACTTGTCAGATATATTTGATCAATGCATTGCATTTTTGCAGTAATTATGTACTTCCATAAACACTAGCACACAGCTTTTCATTGTGCTATTTTTGTTGTCAGCTATGAATTAAAATTTTTGAGCTTTGAGCACACTAATGCATAAAATGTCCTTCTGTTTAACTGTTACAACTTAACATCCCATTGAACCGGCTTACTGAAGTCCAGCACTGATCTTCCACCACAGTTTTGCTCTTCATACTTACGTATGTTACACAGTTGACTCTTCCTTGATGGCTCAGGATGAGTCCTATTAACCAGCCTCTTATGTTAGACAAGTTGCGCCATAAATTTCTTTACTCGCCAGTTTTGATTCAGTCGCCTCTTCATTATTTATTAGATCTATTTATCTTAACTTCACTGTTCTGTAACACTCCATTTGAAATACTACTATGCCCTTCTTATCTGTTCTGTTTATCAACCATGCTCCACATCGATACAAGGCTACAATCACACAAATACTTTTAGTTTTTTTCTGAAAGGCTTCCAAACAGTTACATTTATATTCTCTCTCTCTATTCGTTTAGTAGGTTCCGACTCTTCGTGACCCCATGAACCAAATCACGCCACTTTTTCCTGTCTTGCACTTTCTCCCGTAGACCTTCCAGGTTGGAACATTTATATTACATTACATTACATTTATATTACATTACATTTATATTACATGTTAACATATTACTCTTTTTCAGAAATGCTCTCTTGCTGTTGCAAGTTCGTCTTTTATCTCCTATTTACTTCAGTAATTGTTAGTTATTTTGCTCCTGAAATACAAAAATTAGTCTTCTACTTTCAGGGTCTCATTTTTAATATCAGGTTTGTGCATAAATTCGTAGCATTTCTCCAAAAGTTTAATAAACGCAACAGATAAATATAACAGGGACTTTAGTCATCAATAATATATTCTGCTTCACTATTTACAACAGTCTGCAATGCTGAGGTAACTTTTCGATTCCACAACTGTAGAAATCACATGGTTTTGAGGCGAAGATCTGGTCGAACAATGTTCGGAGCGCATTTTCATCCAGAAAGGAAGTTGCTTGGAGGTTGTTCGACAGAGAGTAGCAAACGTGAAAAGCCAAGGGCGCAAGGTCAGGTGCAAAGGTAGGTGCGGAATAACTTCTCAACCCAACACCTGTATAGAATTTTTTGTCAGTTTAGCAGAATGCAGGCAAGCCTTATCGTGGACGCAATTTATACTACTCCACACTGTCACTGTTCGATCAGATGCATAACATTATGTTTTGTGGATTCACGTAGATCTTTGTATGGAGAGATGCTGCTTTGTTTGGGCTCAACCATTCCTTTCTTTCCTATATGTTATCATACATACACCATTTCTCATTATCAGTAACAATACAGGACAGGGATGGTTGATGATGTTCACGAACCAGTTGATAACGAGCAAGCAGAGATGATGCACTTATGCCCATCCACTGCCTTTTATGACTTTGGCTTAGAGCATGTGGTGCCTGTGCACCCGATTTTCATTCCCTATTGCATGCAAATGTCACACAATGGTGGAATGACCACACTTCATCAAATTTGCCAGATCTTGGGCACAATTTCGCGGATGATTGTGGATTAATGCTTTAAATGATCTTCATCAAAACATGAATGTCTTCCTGAAGGTGGAGAGTTACTAACGTCAAAACAATTCTCCTTAGAATGGGGAAACCATTTTCACGCTGTGCTCTGTCCAAAGACATTATTGCCATACAAAGCGCAAGTATATCTGGCTGCCGCCACTGGTGTCATCCGTCTATTGAACTCAAACAGAAGAATAAGTCGGAGATGTTTCGATTTCTCCACTTGCACTTCATTTTCTAACATCCACAACTCCACTCACTATCTCCAAATGACAGAATGAAAACATATATACTCAAATAGCAACAGTGAACTACAAATTTTAAAAAAAATGACAGTCGATAGATAAAACCACCAACATATAACATTAATATGCTATGAATGTATGCAATAAATTAATATAACTGCCCAAACACCACTTCATTTAATACAAGTATTCTTGTATTTCAGAACAAACCTGCAGAAAGGAGCAAACAGTATACAAAAACTGCCTGTGTATTTATAAATGACAACGCATTTTCTTTGAGGCCTGATATATTCAAACCATCCAGAATTTTCCACATAGCTATAAATTTTGAAGTTAGCCATATTGATAAGGTGGAGAAAGCAACAGGTGTTTCACATAATTATTTAAAGACTCCCTTTGGTTATACCTATGCTCTACTTGATTTTCTCGATAGTGAAGACAAAGAACGTGGTATACACGAAGGTGACAAAAGTTATTGGGTAGTGATATGTACATTTACAGATGGTGGTAGTATCGTGTACACAAGGCATGAAAGGGCAGAGCATTGGTGGTACTGTCATTTGTATTCAGGTGATTCATGTGAAAAGGTTTCTGACATGATTGTGTCCACAAAACAGGAATTAACAGACTTTGAACATGGAATGGCAGTTGGAGCTAGACTCATGGGACATTTTGATTTGTAATGTTTTAGACAATTCAATTCTGAGAACCATAGTGTCAAGAGTGTCCTGAGAATATCAAATTTCAGCATTATCTCTCACCACAAACAGCACAGTGGCCGATGGGCTTTACTTGACAACTGAGAGCAGCGGAGTTCACATAGAGTTATCAGTTCTAACATACAAGCAACGCTGTGTGAAATAACAACAGAAATCATTGTGGGATGTACAACAAATGTACGCACTAGGACAGTGCGGCAAAATTTGACGCTATTGGACTATGGCAGCAGACGACCGACGCAAGTGCCTTTACCAGCAGCACAACATCATCTACAGTGTCTTCCTGGGCTCCTGACCAAATCGGTTGCATCCTAGGTGACTGTAAAACCTTGGCCTGGTCAGATGATTCCCGATTTCAGTTTGTAAGTACTGATGGTAGGCTTCAAGTGTGTCACAGACCCTACTAAGACATAGAGACAAACATGTCACAGGACCACAAATTATTGTTCACAATTGCGTTGAAGGACACTCTGGCCAGTTCGAGTAATGATTTGGCCACCTCTACGGCCCAACAAGAATCCCATCGAATATTTTTGGGAAACAATCAAGTGGTCAATTTGCGTACAACATCCTACACCAGCAACATTTTCACAATTATGGACGGCTGTAGATGCAGCATGGCTCAGTATTCCTTCATCCAATGACATATTGAGTCCATGCTTCGTTGAGTTGCTGCGCTATGCTGGGCAAAAGGAGGTCTAACACGATATTAGGAGGTATCCCATGACTTTTGTCACCTCAGTGTATTCCATGATGCCATAGCATCAGGGGTTCTAATATGCTACCAGTACAAAGGTCTACTGCTCGAAATAATCCACTTCCTTGGCAACAAAATTTTGTGAATTAACACTGTGAAAAACGTGTAAAAATAGTGTGTATTGAGATATTGCTTAAACAACTAAATTTTAACTTTAACAGTGCTACTGTAAATAAATGTCACTGACAGCCCATCTCATAAGCCTTTGTTCCTTCTCAATTAATCGAAGAGGATCTTAGAGTCTTCTGCTCATTTAAGAAGTGGAAAAAAT
This sequence comes from Schistocerca piceifrons, assembly GCF_021461385.2. NCBI lineage: Eukaryota > Metazoa > Arthropoda > Insecta > Orthoptera > Acrididae > Schistocerca > Schistocerca piceifrons. The sequence goes on from NC_060138.1 coordinate 573,407,691, forward strand.
CAGAGTACCACAAGACAGGTTTGTGGATCTCGTCATCACGAACCCCTGATTAAAAGCCACTTTCTCTTTTTCCCTTCTGCAATTATTTCTTGATGAATTTATCTCCTTCATAATGGTATGTTTCATTGGAGTGAATCTGTCTGTACTACACAAAGTACTTCTATGGTGGCGATCGACTATCGACCTCACCCAGCCAGCCGTGGTGGCTGAGCGGTTCTAGGTGCTTCAATCTGGAACTTTGCGACTGCTACGGTCGCAGGTTCAAATCCTACCTCGGGCATGGATGTGTGTGATGTCCTTAGGTTAGTTAGGTTTAAGTAGTTCTAAGATCTAGGGGACTGATGACCACAGATGTTAAGCCTTTTGGTCATGTTCCCTTCTACAATCAGATGACATCAGTTGTCTCTTCCAGGACGCTAAATATCGTGCCAGTCCCTATTGCACTGTGCATTACACGTGACTATAACCTCACTCAAGCCACCAAGACCTCAGGCTACAACGCTGACCCTTTCAATCCCTTTGTCCGAGGTCTCAAGCCTATGGCCTCGGTTTCTTCACAACAACACCCATCTAGCACACCGTGTTTTTGTCATCAAGACCATTCGTATACCCTACAAACATTCAGCAAGAACAGAACGTCTCTCATCTTTGAGCTAGGGCTTACATTCTGTGCCAATGTAGTAAAGACGAACGACATACACAGCCACCGTTGAGCAGTTTTGACATTACAAAGGACCGCTTGCGTCACATGCACTTAGATTTAATAAGGTCTCTTTCTCTTTCATTGAGCAACAAGTACATTCTCTCAGTGATCAATCACTCTATCAGTTGTGTCGAAGCATCTCCTCTGCCATACGTTACTGCGGACTCTGTTGCTCAACTATCATATCTATATGGACTGCACACTTTGGCGTCTCACTTCCCTTATGATGGAACAAAACTGTCACTTCGAATCCTTACTGTTTTTCAAGTTGTACACATTATGCGACATGGACTATTCCATACCACAGCTTTTCACCAATAAAGCAACAGGCTAGTTGAACTTAGAGAAGCCCTAATGTGCCTCAGAGGTCTGTGGTCAAAGGCTTTGCCTGGGTCCTATGTAAATTTGAGCAACCCTTAAATACAACTTAATGGCTTCTCTTTACAGCGAGCCGTTCGTTTTATCGTTTTAAGAGCTGAATTCGTTGAAAAAAAACCTCTGCCACCATGAGAGGCCCTTCCTGGGCTGGTAAAGTGCATTCACCCTCACATTTCGAATATCTGCTTGCCGGCTCCATGTGCATATATGCTCCCATGAGTGTTCAATCACAGTGACTTAGCGCATTGTGAATTCATCATGCTATACAATGACACTTTCCGGTCTACCCTTCTACCTACCTATTTAGGCCCCTGTAAGGTTCTCAGCCATATGACAAACAGAAAGAGTCGCACAATCTCACACAATAGAGGTAAACATGCATGGACATTGGATGATGAAAAACCTTTAGACACAGAAACTGCTCTGGAGGGGCCAGCCAATGAAAACGTGAACTCATATGTGGTTCCATATTACCCCATTGAGGGCAGGCCAATGATAAAATAAACCCATGTACCTTTCCATAATCTCCTAGTGATAACCGTTGTGTTGCACAAGTCGAGATGTCACCTACATGATATTTCCCTCTTAGCCAAGGGTGTGCAACCAAGTGATTGCCTTTTGATAATTTTCCCCTATAGTGCTATGACTTACACGGTTGATGTATCAGATTTCTTTCAGGACTGGCCCTTGCACAGCTGGTAAGGCAAACTTGCCTCACCACATCATCGACTCCACCCCACCGCTACTTTCTCCTATGCAATCTCACCCTAGCCCCTGTGGTACATCATATGCCGCAAGCTGGGCAGCACCAGGGGATGGGAGGAGTGAGGCGGCTCTTTGGTGGCAATCAATAGTGGACTGACTATCGACCTCAACAACTCAAGTGATATCTAAAAGGCTGAAGGTCTTTGGACAATTCTTTCTTGACTGGATTTGTACATGCACACTGTTTGCACTGTTCTCTAATCTATCATCAATAAGACTTCTTTATCTGAAGTTGCGGTGTTTCTGTTAGACATCAGTCATGAGTCAGAACAGAATAAGCACACATCATGATTTCCTTGCATTTAAAGTTCACCAAACGTGGATGATTTTCATAAAGCATAATAAATTCCTCTAAAGCCCGTTTTACACTAGACGTACGACTCTCACAATAAAGTCGTTGTCTACTGCAGCGCACCATACGGTAGAACGTCCAACCACAAAAAAGCGTTTATATGGCACATCTCTGTCACCTCATCTGCTCTACGTGTTTGCTGCATTTGTTAACAAGTTCCAGCACGTGAATCGCCGGCTTTAGTTTATGTTCGAGACTTTCAGGTATTTTACGTCTTTTTATAATGGCACTACATTTATTTGTACTTTAGATGGTCACTGTGATGCTGCATTTACTGTTTTCACAGAGTTTACATGAAACTACAAGTCGCTCACATATATAAACGCCCTCATTGTAAAAGCCATTTAAATACTTTCAGAAGACAAATCTCAGAAGGATGGAAGAAGATATCGCCTTGGCTCATATTATCGTATCTGCGATTTTCATCATAAAGAAAATCGGAAGAAAGACATGGTAAAAATAGAAGCTGCTTGGTTCAGCCCTGGCTTTAACAAAGGGACCAGGAAAACGACCATTATTCCTTATTGATGATGGAGTTGAGGCTGGAGGATCCACTACAGTTTAGAATTCTGTGAGGAAGAGTGCAACTTATTTCGACAAACTCATCCTTCATTGAGCCCAATATTCGCCGGAGAGATATTGTAGTGAGGGGAGAAATTTCGCCAAGCAGAAGGCAAGATCTTATTTTTCTTTGTATATTTTTTCACACGATTGTTTGTTCAACTATATTAGTTAAAAATTGTCATATTTTATTCCTTTCCATATTAACAGTTACAGTGCGATTTCTGGCGACTGGCGAATCTTACAAGAGCTTGTCGTTTGAGCATCGTACTTCAGTTTTGAATATGTCATATACGTATGCTGTCATTCCGTAACTCTTTGAGGGATAAGTATTTGGAGATACTTGTTTCCTGTATCTTTCACTTCACTTCTACGTTCTTACACGCTTCAACAACTGAAGAGGAATGGCTTAGAATAGCACCAGCTTTTGATAAATTGTGTAATAAAGATAAAGCTTCAAATAATATTTACCGAAAAATTGCAGATGTTTCACGCGTTAATTTTTGTAAGACAGACAACTTCCTCTACAACATTTCGCTGAGCAGGCGTAAGGAACACAATTCACACACAACTTCGCACATGCTCCCCACTTGGTCGTCTGCGCATGCGCGAAACACCTACATACGCGTGAGAATTGCATCCATCCTTTCCACCCTCTAGCGATCGTAATCGTGAATCTTGTGCAAGAGGCCTTGTCTACATGGTAGGCGCCAGTTGAAATGGTGCATCATGGGTAATCTTGCAAGCTCACGCGCCGCGTGTAGAATGGGCTTAACAGGCCACAGTTAACGTTTCTTAGCTCAGACATCGTTACGAAACGAAAGCATACAAAAACACAAGACTCTCATGCTATGCAGATTGGCTCAGAAGTGATAAATGGCTGCAAAAGCCTCCTTATTGTTGTTACAGATGCTCAACCATGCACACGCTTGAACGGTTGCACAAACACGCGTAATCGAAATCCGATCAACTAACAAGTCGCTTGTATGAGCCTGATGCCAGGGAAAATTTTTCCTACAGACACTCAATCATGCTAGTGCAAGCATGCTTGTCCAAGCGTACTGGCCTAGCATGACTGAGCGTGTGTAGCCCTCTTAAGTCGTAACCAAGGAGGTGAAGATAAAACCTCCTGGGTCGTGACAAGCACGTGAACACAAAGAGTATCTAACAAAATCTTGTATTGAAAATAAAGGCTCTTTGGGAGTTCGTCATATATGTGAATGCGAAGGGTTGCTTCAGATAACTATTTAGTATCATACTTCAAAGACCAAATACAAGAGAATCAACGTGAGTTACTACGCTGACAGCGGCAATGATAATTCTTTTATGCTTGACAGAGACCACTATTCACCTGTGTTGCGTTGTCTGCTTGACATCACCACAACTATCCGCGAAAACAGCGGTTCATCTCTATCCCTTGCGTCAGCTAATTGCACAGCCACTGATGTATATGTTTACATCTGCACGATTACTCTGTAATTCACGATTAAGTGCCCCTATTGTTCCACTCTAGAACAGAATGCCTGAAAAACGAACACTTAAATCCATCTGTGCGAGTTCTGATTTCTCTTATTTTATTATGATTATTATTTCTCATTATGCAGGTTGACACCAACAAAATATTTTCACACTCTGAGGAGAAAGTTGGTGATTGAAATTTCACGAGGTCTTGACACAGTGAGAAACGCCTTGGTTTTAATAATTGTCACTCCATTTTGTGTATCATATCTGTGGCACTCTCTGTTTCACAATAATACAAAACGAGCTGCCTTTCTTTGACCTTTTTCGATGTCCTACATCAATCTGATCTGATGTGAATTCCACAGTGCACAGCAGTGCTCTAGAAGAGGGTGGACATGTGTGGTGTTGACAGTGTCTTTTGTCAATCTGTTACATTTTCTAAGTGTTCTGCCAATAAATTGCGGTCTTTAGTTTGCTTTCCCCAGAACATTATCCACACTGGTGTCCAAAGTTAAAGCAACAAACGGAAATTTTGAAAGGCTGCGTTTATTTTGCCACAAAACAATAGAAACAGCTGACAGTATAGTAGAAACAAGGTAAAGAATACAGAATCTTAACAACTGCAACATGCGTAACAATAGACAAAAATGTTCTTCTTTTTTTCCAATTTAACGGATTTGCACTCACATTCCAACACCTGGTTAATGTGAACAGTAAGGGGTGACCACCTCCGGTAGCAGTACAGGCCTGGCAACTTTGGGGCATGCTGTGAATGATGTTATCAGTCTCACTTTGAGGCAACACCACCCATTCTTCCTGCAGAGTTGCTCGCAAGTCTTGGAGAGTGGCTGGTCGATGCTGACGTGGTTCAAACCGTCTCCCTAGTGCATCACAGACATACTCTGTGGGTTTCAAATAGGGAGAGTGAGCAGGCCACACAGTGTGTGCAATATCTTCTATTTGCAAGTGAACATCGACAATACATTCTCTATGAGGACGAGCATTACCACCTATCAGTACAAAGTTTGCGCCCACAGTGTCTCGCAACAACCAGTCATGAGATCTCAAGATCTTGTCATGATATGTAACACCAATTAAACCTTACCGATTCACCTGTACAATTTCGAGAAAAGCAGTTCGAGTGGTCAACGTAGTCCTTGCCCATACCATTAGGGATCCTCAATGACATCGCTTTTTCCACAATGTTTTGCTCCAGAAATCGAGTTCCACGTTCCCTCCAGATGCGAATCTGTTGAGAATCACACTCCAGGCCAAATCAGGACTCATCTATGAAAAGAACATTGGCTGAGGCCTTCTGTGCACCGTTTGCCCCTAAACAAGTCCAGTAGGTGCTGTGAAATCAGATGTCATTTGCGATGCAGTGCTACAGCAGTATCATCATACCCTTACAGCCAAAGAACGGTCCTCTCTCTCTGATGACACACATGGTCAGCCCTGCTATGGTCTTTTGGATACAGTTTCGGTCTCTGCAAACTATCGCCACTTACGAGAAACAACAGAACGATTCACATTAAGCTGCCAGGCCATATCAGCTAGCAACTGTCCTGCTTCCACTCTTCCATGGTCTTCCACTACAGGGAGTCTGGTAGGTGTTTTCTGTGTGCCATACTGCACCGTCTATGGCTGTTCACACAGCAATTGTGGATGTCGGGTTATCCAGCCCTGACGCCTTCGTTGACATGGTTGTCAGTTTACTGGAATACCATCTTCTGCGCAAAACACTATCATGCGAACATCTGTTGACGGTTTGTATGATTATATCGTGAATTAGACACAGGACAGGGAAACAGAAGTTTGTTGCTTTAATTTTCGACACGATTGGATGTGATCACTAAAATTTAAGTTGTTCATAATTGTAATCGTTAAGTATTTAATTGAGTTTGCAGCCTTTAGATTTTTTTGATTTATCGGGTGATAGAAATTTAGCGGATTCTTTTCAGTGACCACGTAGATCACTTCATACTTTTTGTGATTGGAGTCAATCGCCACTTTTTGCATCATACAGATATCTTGTCTAAATCATTTTGCAATTCGTTTTGATCATGAGATGATACTATATGATCGAAAATGACAACATCATCTGCAAACAATCTGAGAGGACTGCTCAGATTGCTTTCTAAATCGTTTATGTTGATGCAGGAGCAAGAGAGGGCCTATAACACTTCCTTGGGGAACTCCAGATATTACTTCTGTTTTACTCGATAACGTTCCATCAGTCATTACGAACTTTGTCGTTTCTGACAGGAAATCATGAACCCAGACAGACAACTCAGATGATACTCTATAGGCACACACTTTATTAGAAATCACTTGTGAGTAACTGTGTCAAAAGCCTTCTGGCAATCTATTAATGTGGAATCAACTTGTCTGTCGATAGCACCCATTGCTTCGTGAGAACAAATAGGTACTTGTGTTTCACAAGTACAAAGTTTTCTGAATCCGTGTTGGCTATTTGTCAATAAATCACTTTCTTCAAGGTGATTCATAATGTTCGAGCACAGCATACATTCCCAAATCATACTGCAAATAGACGTTGGTGGTATGGGTCTATAATTCAGCTGATTCCACCCATTTCCTTTCTTCAGTATTGCTGTGATGTGTGCAACTTTCCAATCTCTGGATACGGATATTTCTATGAGCGAGCGTTTCTATATGGTTGCTGAGTATGGAGCTACGGTATTAGCATATTCTGGAATGAACCTGACTGGTATAAAATCTCGACTTTACGACGGTACTGGGCACTACACACTGAAGATTGAATGGTTTGGCTCGAACCCCCACATGCTGTGGCATGAAAATATGTATACTTATTACACTCAGCTTAATTGAGTGGCCCAGAGATGTGGCTGGTCTCAATGTTGGGCTACGTTTTCGTCATAGGGTGCCAACTCACACCTGCGCTAGCCACTCGCCACTTGCTACTCCATAAACGCAGTGCATGGTATCGCAAGTAGCACCAAACCCAACCTGCGCCCTCAGAAACGAAATAATACACAAAATAACTCTACATATGAAAGCAGAAAAATCGAAATGAAGAAGTCCCTGCATTATGTTATGTGGCAGCACTTCCTACCATAACTTAACTAAACTTACGCTAAATACATTTATTCATCAGCATTTCCATGATGCTGATATGACTGGCCAAAGGATGGGAGTAACAAAACATAAACGAATCGAAGAGGACCAACAATTTTTCTTAAAGTCCTCTAAATATTGTATATTTTTCTATAATCTTTCTCTTCTATATTTAAACTATTTATTTTACAATAACTAATGCAGAAATATATAGTAGTAGGGAAGGATCTATACATTGCCTTTGCAGATTTAGCAATAGCTTACGATACAGTCCCTAGATGTATGCTGTGGGAAGCTGTGAAAGATATAGGTATGGATGATCACCTTTTACAAATTATTATTGAAATGTACAGGGATAATGTGGTAAAGATTAAACGAGGTTCAAAGTTATCAGAACCTATTAATGTCACTAAAGGTTTGCGACATGGTTTTAGCATGTCACCGATCTTGTTCAATTTACATGCAAAAGTGGCTCTCTGAAATTGGAAACCAGCTGCAGAGGAACGGGAATCACTGTCTCAACGATGTACAGATATTTCCATTAAGTTTTGCTGACGATCAAGCTATTATAGCACAAGATGATTATGACCTAGAGTCCATGATACGACGATTATGTCAGGAATACAACAGATGGGGATTACAAATGAGTCTAACAAAAACAGAGTATCTGGTGGTGAATAGTGATGCTAAATTTGAAGTACACATCATTGACAAAGCAGTTACGAGACAGGTACAGGAATTTAAATATCTCGAGGCATCAGCAATAAGGAAATGAGTAGGTAAGATAATGGTTGAATCAGTTCTATGCTATGGATCAGAACTACATATCTTAAATGCGGATCTCAAAAGAAGACTAATAGCTGTGGAAATGGATTTTTTGGGTGGAAGTGCCAGAATATCAACAATCGAAAGGAAAACTAGTCATGAAGTAAGAGCTAGAATGAAGGCATATGATACAGTGATAGGTAGAATTGAAACAAAATCACGAAAATGTTATGGGTGTATGATGAGAATGCCAGATCATTGGTGGCCAAAGAAGGTTTATGAATGGAAACTACCTGGCAGATGTAACCACGGAAGACCGCAACATTCTTGCTTAGATCACATAAATGGAGTAATGGAACATCGCAGCATCGACAAGGAAGATGTGTGGATGAAGGGGCTTGTCGGAGGATAACAAGATGTTGTTATTAATTAATCTTTGTATTGATCGATCCTGTAATAATAATAATAATAATCTATTTTTTTATTTCGATGTAATATATTTCTTACGCAGAACATACAGTGAGCACTACATCTTTTATTGTCTTCTGTGGTCTATGCTCAGACCTGAGGCACTGTTTCTCAAGTTCTTCTGCCAGTCAGCTAATCTGATTCTACCACGAACAAACAAAATTCACCTGATCAATTTCCAGTCAGCATAGGTGTCTGGGTACCAAGAACCAGTCAGATGTAAACCCACCCTCTCTGGTATCCAGACTTGATACAGCTAAACCCAAATTTCAGGGCGAAACTTGACACAAACATACAGATGGTAGTATTATCAAGAAATACATACTGGCTACAGACTTTTCTTTGATCGCAAGAATTTGTTCCATTCCAGAACAGAAATGGCCTAAATCATTGCAACTGTACAGCATTGAAGCAAGATTTCTCTAACCAAAGTGAAACTAAGAAAATATGTGACCAGAATAGTACTCAAAAATTTATTATTTGATGGGTTCCATTGTAGGTTCCAGCAACAACATTGTCTCTAGTTTTAACCCAAACAATAATCTAACTGCTGCCCAATGGCCAATGAAAATTACAGCACTGCAAACTGAATAAAATCAAATACATAAAATACCCCAAGGCACAATACAATCCACAAATCAGTCTATATTCCCCTGAGACTACATAACCCTAAACATATAAACAAAAATAAAAAAACAATTATATATCCCCCCAAATCCAAACATTTCTTCAATGAATACAAGAACATACTATAAGTATACCATTCAAATCTGTATTCTCATCAGTCAATCCCATACTGAACTATCTCCATCAGACACACAAAACAAAAATAGAAAAATGGTGTGTGAGCAAATCACAATCACTACTCATGAAAAATTGAATCAATTTTTGTGTTATTACAAACAAAAAGAAAAATGCCACTCAACGTCCCTCTCCCACATTTACATCCTAGCATATATAGAGAGTTTTTACAAATGATTGATGCGATTTCACAGCTCTACAATAACTTTATTATTTGAGATATTTTCACAATGCTTTGCAAACACATACAAAAACTCAAAAAGTTTTTTTAGGCATTCTCAAATGTTCGAGAGGTGCCCCTTTAGTGATTCGGTAGACATCAAGCCGATAATAAAGTTCCTCCCACACTCGGCGCAGCATGTCCCCATCAATGAGTTCGAAAGCATCGGTGATGCGAGCTCGCAGTTCTGGCACGTTTCTTGGTAGAGGAGGTTTAAACACTGAATCTTTTACATAACCCCACAGAAAGAAATCGCATGGGGTTAAGTCGGGAGAGCGTGGAGGCCATGATATGAATTGCTGATCATGATCTCCACCATGACTGATCCATCGGTTTTCCAATCTCCTGTTTAAGAAATGCCGAACATCAAGTGCGGTGGAGCACCATCCTGTTGAAAGATAAAGTCGGCGCTGTCGGTCTCCAGTTGTGGCATGAGCCAATTTTCCAGCATGTCCAGATACACGTGTCCTGTAACGTTTTTTTCGCAGAAGAAAAAGGGGCCGTAAACTTTAAACTGCGAGAGTGCACAAAACACGTTAACTTTTGGTGAATTGCGAATTTGCTGCACGAATGCGTGAGGATTCTCTACCGCCCAGATTCGCACATTGTGTCTGTTCACTTCACCATTAAGGAAAAATGTTAATTCATCACTGAAAACAAGTTTCGCACTGAACGCATCCTCTTCCATGAGCTGTTGCAACTGAGCCGAAAATTCAAAGCGTTTGACTTTGTCAGTGGGTGTCAGGGCTTGTAGCAATTGTAAACGGTAAGGCTTCTGCTTTAGCCTTTTCCGTAAGATTTTCCAAACCGTCGGCTGTGGTACGTTTAGCTCCCTGCTTGCTTTAATCGTCGACTTCCGCGGCCTACGCATGAAACTTGCCCGCACGCGTTCAACTGTTTCTTCGCTCACTGCAGGCCGACCCATTGATTTCCCCTTACAGAGGCATCCAGAAGCTTTAAACTACGCATACCATCGCTGAATGGAGTTAGCAGTTGGTGGATCTTTGTTGAACTTCGTCCTGAAGTGTCGTTGCACTGTTATGACTGACTGATGTGAATGCATTTCAAGCACGACATACGATTTCTCGGCTCCTGTCGCCATTTTGTCTCACTGCGCTCTCGAGCGCCCTGGCGGCAGAAACCTGAAGTGCGGCTTCAGACGAACAAAACTTTATGAGTTTTTCTACGTATCTGTAGTGTGTCGTGACCATATGTCAATGAATGGAGCTACAGTGAATTTATGAAATCGCTTCAATCATTTGTAATAGCCCTGTACATATAAGTGTTGTACAATGACTACAACTATTGTAGCCCATATCCTAGTCATTGTGAGAGAATTAGCTGTGTCAACCAGCTGTTCCACAACTTCAAGTACCACTATACTTGTACCAAGATATACATGTAAACCACTGGGCCAGCTAGAAAATACTTAAAACTAAACACATATGTAAATAGTATACAACAAGGAGTCCCTTGCAAAAAAAAAAATAAAAAACTTAGCTAACATACACATGATAAATTATCCTCAATGTATAAGCACTGTGCTACATGCAAACTAGCCACCAATTCTTCATCATTGAGTGCCTATTTGAATTTAATCCTTTTCTTCCCTCAACAGTATTCAGTTCCACCATCTGGCCCTTACAATCTGCATATGCCTCATATTTACTCAGCAAATCAATCCCCAACACCAGATTCATATCTAAATTTGGGACCAACAAAAATGAGTGACTAAATACTTCACTTCCAATGTTGACATCTAGATCTACCTCCTTTCTCACTGGTTTATTGAAAGTCCCTGTAGCAATTTTAATTCTCATCCCTGTGACTGGAAATTCCACTGTTCCCCTGTTCTTAATATTATCATATAAGCTCTCTGCCACCCCAGACAAGAAACTTCTAGTGTCCATTAAAGCAGTTTCACACACCCCTGACACACCAACAGTTATTATTGGCTGCACCTTTTCAATAAAGTCATGCTTCAATTCTGTTTCAGCTAACAAGTCCTCCTCTATCTCATGTACACAATCTTTAGTCATGGTGCACACCTACTCTTCACTATAAGGTTCAATATCTGTATCCCTTGAAAATATTAAATCAAAGGCCTCTTTAACTCCGAAGTTTCACGCACTCAATCCCCTAGCTTTTTTTCTTCCTCCCAGGTCTCTGGTATTAACGGATGGCGCAACTTTGCAAAACTAACCCAGTCATCACCATCATAATCACACTCATGTTTCCTCATCCATTCATTGTTTAGCCCCTCATGCATGGCTATCTGTTGTTCATCATTATACACTATGAAATTTTGGATTTAATTAATATCCTCACCTATCTCACTAATTACATCATTATTAACAGTATTATTATCACCTATACCATCATTTCCCATCATAAATACACATTCTTCACCCAATGATTTAGAATCTTTATCCCCATTAGCTATTTCCTTGTAAGCATGTTTGAACACCTCACTTACCCTACATAAATCCCTGATTTGCCTGGCATAATCATGCCTGCTGATCTCCCAATCGTCAGGTGCCCACTTTTGAAACCATTTTGCTCTGGTCACCTAATCATCAGAATCAAAATCACTCCCTGCCTTATTCTCCCATGATTCCGTGAAAAAGTGTCTACCCAGCTTCTTCACTCATGCCATTAGCAACAGAATTAAACTTACTTTAATTAACAGAATCCCTCACAGTTTCAACCACAATATCAACACCTGCACCTCCGTTCTGCACATTAAAAACTTCACCCACAACTACTGCTCCTCCATCGATTACAAGAACTCTATCCTGCTCACTGATACATTCCCTATCATTACTGGAGCGAGTGCCTCTACGTACGTTAACAACACATTTTGCAGTCTTGTGCTGCATATGAACATTATTACTCATGATAACATCTGATAGAGAATCTACTGCCTCTTCACTATTTAATACATTCACACTCCTGGAGCAAATACTTTCCTGTATATGTTCATCTACAATAACATTTGAATCAGGCAATGTGGCCTCCACATAATTTATGCCTCTTACCACTGGTGAAATTTCCATTGCGTTAAGCACACTGCTATTTCTGCTGTCATTCACATACATACTCTGAACAGCACAGCACACATTTTCTCCCACAGATTGCATAGCTAATACATGGTCATTACTTAACATAATTACCAAGCCAATACTATTTGAATCATTATCCCCACATATTGAACTCTATTTTTTAACAAACGCTCAATATTTATTTCTCCCTCCTGATTCCTACATTTCCAATTTTTTACTTCTAAAGGCCCTCTTATCATGCTGACTAAACCAGCCTTCAAACATCTCATCATTACCCATAATTGCCATCACTTGTATATTTTTATCATGATCAACAAACTTCCTGTTAGTTTGTCTATAATTCTTATCCCATACTTTCTCTGCCCTTGTTCCACTGCTTTTGCTTTCATTGAAATACCTCCCATTTTTCTACCGAAAACTATTAAAAGATCGACCATTATTTCTCCCACAATTATTTTCCCTTATCATGGTTCTACTTCCTGCCTGGTTTATTGTCCCAAATTGGACCCTGTTTGGAACACATCTCAGTTTAAAGAATTTGTCCCTGTGCTCCCATTACATTATTTTCTCCTGTCCCATCTCTCTGTTCTTGCATTGGCCTTTGATCACTCCTGTTTCTATTTTCCTATACACCTTTCTGGTACCTGACATCATCATTAAATCTTTCCCTATTGTCCCTACATGTTTCTTTATGAATTCTATCTCTGTTTTTCATCCAATTACCATTCTGATTTCCTTCCCTGTTTGAATTATGTTGGTTATTATCTCAACTCACATTATTTCTTCTCTTTCCATTTTTCCCCTGATTATTCCCTGAATTATTACCTTCTGAGTTGAGCTTATAGCACATTGCTTGGTCTATCCTTTCAATAAAATCCAAGATATTTTCCATAGAATCTGTTGAACAATGTATCAGTTTCCACTGTATATTTTCAAGTAACCTTCTCCTTAGAGTAGAAATCTCAGTCAGAATTCCCAGTGGCCTATCCAAATGTACCAACTTTCTTAATTCCCCATTACAAAATTCTCTCATTGTTTGCCTACCTCCTCTGTATATTGGTCCATTCAAAAAATCGGTCTGTAATCTGCATCTGTTTATATATACATCTGTTTATATATACTATATGATATAAATTGTTCACTAAATTGATTTGCCCATGTCCGAGCAGAACCCTCCAAGAATCTTTTTACCAGTTTAATTTTGCTGTTGTCACTCATACCATCAATAAAACAAATCTTGCATACTGCCAGAAAATGTACAGCATGGTATTTGCTTTCTCCTGGAAAGTCTTACCACTGGGTACTTGTACCATAGGCCACCACATACTTCCATTAGTCACACACAATTCTACATTACTTAATCTACCATTAACTTTGTCAATTTCCACATTACTGTTTACAGTAACAGCAGCCACATTTTCAATTTCCTTTCTTTGGTCGCTAGCTGTCTCTGCCAGTTGACCTAATAATGAAGTTCTGGTTTTATCACAACTAGCCACAATCTTCCGATCAACATCAATTAGAGCTTGCCTTGCCTCATCATTCCTTGTGTCACACAACTGCCTGCCTGAATCAGTTCTAACCCTTAATTCAACAGCAACTGCATCAATCTTAGCATTCAAATTTCCTTCTACCTCATCAAATTTTTCTGATAAATCTCCCAATTGGTCATTTAATTCTCTGATTTTTGTCCCCAAAGAACTTTCCATATCCCCCATACCAGTTTTTAATTCAGTTCTGATTTCCCCCATTTGGCTCATTAATGATCTAAGCATAGCCACCACACTAGCTTCTGCTTCTTCTTGCTGTCCGTGTTGGCTCTGAGGCTCACTCTCACTCCCTGTAAACTCAACATCACTGGCTGACTTCTGTATCACCATCTCGCTAAATTCAGACTCCATAGCTAAACTGGCTGTGAGATAGAGAACTGAGAAATTAATGAGCCTGCTGCCAACATTTAGCTTTGTTGAGACTGCTGCTGTGTGACGACTGCTGCCTGATGCTGTTGACTGCCATGCGGTTTGGTGCAGAATGGCTTGCAGGTTGGTGGTCGAGGTGGCCCCAACTTCGGAGTGCTGAGGCGAAGTTGGCACATCTATGTTTGGCGGCCAACGGCGCTTCAACTCCCGCTTTGGTGGTAGACGTTGGGCTCAGGTGTACTGCTCAGTGATCGACAACGTGTTTCTCCCAATCTTCACTTTCAAATGCAATCCTGCACTGCCTACCAAGACTGTTCAGACAATCCCAGACGAGAAACCCCATATTACTACAGTACTGGGCAATACACTCTGAAGTTTTAATAGTTTGGCTTGAGCCCCATGTGCTATGGCACGAAAATATATACAGGGTGTTACAAAAAGGTACGGCCAAATTTTCAGGAAACATTCCTCACACACAAAGAAAGAAATTATGTTATGTGGACATGTATCCGGAAACGCTTACTTTCCATGTTAGAGCTCATTTTATTACTTCTCTTCAAATCACATTAATAATGGAATGGAAACACACAGCAACAGAACGTACCAGCGTGACTTCAAACACTTTGTTACAGGAAATGTTCAAAATGTCCTCCGTTAGCGAGGATACATGCATCCACCCTCTGCCGCATGGAATCCCTGATGCGCTGATGTAGCCCTGGAGAATGGTGTATTGTGTCACAGCCGCCCACAATACGAGCACGAATAGTCTCTACATTTGGTTCCGGGGTTGCGTAGACAAGAGCTTTCAAATGCCCCCATAAATGAAAGTCAAGAGGGTTGAGGTCAGGAGAGCGTGGAGGCCATGGAATTGGTCCGCCTCTACCAATCCATCGGTCACCAGATCTGTTGTTGGGAAGCGTATGAACACTTCAACTGAAATGTGCAGGAGCTCCATTGTGCATGAACCACATGTTGTGTCGTACTTGTAAAGGCACATGTTCTAGCAGCACAGGTAGAGTATTCCATATGAAATCATGATAACCTGCTCCATTGAGTGTAGGTGGAAGAACAAACTAAAATGAGCTCTAACATGGAAATTAAGCGTTTCTGGACACATGTCCACATAACAGCTTTTCTTTATTTGTGTGTGAGGAATGTTTCCTGAAAGTTTGGCCGTACCTTTTTGTAACACCCTGTATACTTGTTACACTCATCTTAATTGAGTGGTCCAGAGATGTGGCTGGTCTCAATGTTTGGCTACGTTTTCGTCATAGAGTGCCAGCTCACACCTGTCGTAAACTCAGTTTTTAAGCTGAAATAAAATATAACAAAACAATGCAGGCAGGTACTGTGGTGAAATTTAGAATATTGAGTCACTCATGCTGATTTGTAATTTGAACAAGTGTTTTATTTTTTCCCCAATATATTCACTAAACAGTCAAATTGCAGTCTGAGGGACTTTTACGTAAGGGCAGTTGTCAATAACTAATGCTACTACAGTTCACTATAAAATTCATTTGTCGCAATCACAACACTCGAGAGTCTGTTCACAGTTCATTGTTGTCTGCTGTCCTAACCCACTATATTACTCTCCACTTGATGGCTTTTGAACGTCGCTACCTACATACTTGTTCCGAAACGTGGCTACAAACTACTACCCTCAGATGGGCAGCATGTCCATCTCTTAGCATCGCTCAAAACCAACTCCCCTGACATAAAAAATAGTCACCCTATGCACCCTCAAAACGACTGCTTAGCTCAAAACAATGTTTGACAAAAAGAATTACGAATATTCTAAAACTAAACACAAAAACTCATCTGATACATTGAAAAACATGGAAAATTTTCTGGGCAATAACAATTTAAAGTCCAATTTATTTGTATCTGCCACCGTTTTTTCATAAATAATGTTCTTGTGTTGTGATATTGCTTTTCCCAGAATTTTGATACTTAACATAAATAAACAAATAAAAATACATAGTTCATTACTCATCTACCTCTTTAAACTTTAGAATGCTGTTGCTAATTTTGTCTCTTTAAATTTATTTATTACCAAAAACGCAGTTTTTTCTGAATCCTGTATTCCGACTTCTCATTCAAAACTGGTACACGTTTTGCTAAATTGGCTATTCTTGTTCGATGCAGCTCTACTAGCCGCATCTGTAGACACTTTGTTCATATTAGTCGGACAAAGCATTGCCGAGATATTAGCTTTTGAACTTTCATAAATTTACTATTTGTAAGACAACAATAACTTTTAAACTATTGTATTATTTTGTGGCGCGTCCAGATAATTTAGCTTTGCATATTTTTTCTGTCCATGAGTGCCAACTCGCACCTCCATGTCACTCTTAATTTTGTTTTTATCAACTTTTCTCTAGCATATAAATTTCTCCAAGCTCGCAAACACGGCCATATGCGTCTCTGCCTAGCGTCCGCTCGGGTTTTTCCAAGGCTGCGTAACGCTAGTCGCTCGCCACGGCCCCGTAGCAACCGCCAGCAACGTGCTCTGCGGCGGGAAACTGTTGTTTTAAGCTGCTTCGCAACACCAAGGATATCTACTTCTAAGTTACTCATGTTTGCAGTTGTTCTTGAGTCTAATTCTGGTTACTTCGTTGCACAATATGAATGGTTTTGGTTCTGTTAGATGGTGTTCAGCAGAGGTTGAATCTTTCTTCCTTAATCTTCAATGTCTCCCTTGTTTAAATAATCTAAATGCCACAGCTCCGTATAACTGGCAAAAATACAGCACTCTGTTTCACCCTGCTTGCATTTGGTTTTATACACACTACTCTGTGTGAAGGGTTGCAATATGCCTTTACCGTTGAATAAAAAGTTTGGTAAAACTGCCTCCAGCCACGAAGCATTACTGTGTACGTTGTTAAGTGTAATGGTGACAGGACTGCGACAAGCAGTCAATGCTGTCTGTCCCTATCGCTCCTCTCCTCTCGACAGTCCAAATACTGTAGAATGCCTATATATCTATTACGGTGTTTTTTTTCCAACAGAGCAAATAATGTCAAAATAACTATCTTTTAATCTTTCAATATAGCTGACTTTTCAGTTAATAAAAGGCCACGTTATTTAATAAAAACTGCTTCCTCGATTTGTGCTGTCGTTTGTACACCGTTACGTGTCAGCTCTATTCCGTTACTGCAAAACTTTCAGGTATCTGGCCTCGTTTATAAAAGAACACTCAATGAAAAAAAATCCAAGCCGTTATGGAAGATTTGTAATTTGTCACGAAAACAAAGCAAAACAATAAATTGAAAATTAAGAAGAAACAACATCAGAAGTGAGTATAGGGAAAACTTACGATGTTAGGAGACGACAAGACAGCTACGAAAGTCAGAAATTAGTTTTCCTCCGGATACTATGACGTGACGCTCCGTGATATTGACGCCCTGTGTGAATTTCGCCCCTGCAATGCACTGTGGAATGTTTGGGGTGACGTAAAGTGACGTCCAGTTCTGTGAGGTCGTTAATATACAACATGAATGGTAAGTTCCCACACACTTCCCTGGGGCACATCCGAACTTACTTCTCTGGAGCAACACTGTCGTCCTCTCTTTATCAGGCTCAGACTATTGACTGTTGTAAACCTGCACATATGCGTCTGTGTGCTAGAGACCTATTTGGAAAAAGCAATTGCTTAAAAGGTGTTTCGAGGAGAGAAATTCATGGCAACAGCACTAGAAAGAAGGCAGATTATGACATTAAAGGTACAATAACAAATGCTTGTAACTCAGACAAGGTGAATACCGGTAATTTAAAGATCTTCAGTAAACTATCACAAACTGCTCAGACCACGCCATTAAAACTTCTTAAAGAAAGATGTTGTTATTGGCTGTCACACAACCCGTTTTAGTGTACGCAGATCAGTTTGTAAATGCGACTATAATCCTTTTTATCCTTATGAAGAGGGTTATTGAAATAACAATATAATTTATAATGGTTATTAGCATGTAAGATACCAGATAAGCAATGTTGTGCATCATTTATATGTAATTATTAATTGTACTCAATCGCTGTATGTGTTAGCTTTGTATGTTAACTGTGATCACCAAGTTGGTACTGTAATTTGAAATGAACACTATATTCACTGTGTAAATACTTATGGTATTTACCAATTAGCTGTGTATCAACTCTGTCTATTTAATGTAAATAGTGTCAGAAATTTTTATTGTGATTTGTGTAAAAGACGAAGCCTAATTCATCCTGTATGATCAACGACCAATAAAGATTCTTGATTCCTCTGTTGATGACTCCATCGGAGCTGAAGCACTACGTTCTCTTTGCAATTAATCTTTAGTCCAGAAACAAATTAAGCTTGGTACCACTTATGGTCGTACTTTTGAAGTGGTTCAGAGTCAGAAGGATCGATATCGCATGGGGTATGAATCGAAAGTACTTTACCACTGGCGATAGCTGTGGTTACTGTTTACGTGAACTTGAAGGTTATGCATATGTATTATGTACTATGTAGCAAGTTGCAACTAGTATGCTATGGTTGCAGCGACAGTGAGTGGAGTGGCAGTGTCTTTAAAAAAGGCATGGAGTTTAGCAAAATTTGAAAGTTGTTGAATAGTATAGGTATGCTCAGAAAAGTTGCTGTCGCTTGCCTGTACAATGAGGCCAAGAGAAACTGGAGTGGAGAGATATTCACTGGGTCAAAATTAAGTCGGTATAGTTCGATGTATGGAAACGTGTTACCGAAAGCACTGGTAGTTTACAGAACAAAACGCCCAGAAAATTTGATTACAACGGTAGTTGTCGCTTGCAGGCAGTAAGTTTGACATTTTTTATTGTTGTTGTTGGAATCAGGTAAATGAAGCCGATAGGATTTAGATACCAATGATTTTGGTAGGAAACGAAATTGTACGACAGTGGTGAAAGTTGGCCGAAATTCTTTTGCATATGGAAATATGAAAGTACTTGTCAGTAAACTATTTGTGTATAAATGAAAACAGCATTTACATGCATTAAATTTAATGTCCTGTGTGGATGTATGCGAAACAACTCATTTTGTCGGATGTGCAAGTCATTTTAACGTAATGATAGTATCTAAATGATTTATGCATTAACGGCATCAAAATATCGGTCATCATCGTACAGTATAATTTAACGTCCCCTGAATGTTATCTAGTGAAAGGTATTTGGCTGTACGAGTTGTGTATAACAGAATCATGTATCATGCAAATTTCATCACAATATAGGCTAGTTAGTATTTTGGAGTGGTGGTAACGTGTAACAGCCAGGTGCCAAGCTGTGCCAGTGTTATTGATAATACGTGTAGGCCTCATTCTAGCAAAGGTTTCCCTTGGCTCATTAAAAATACACCATCCTGCACCTTGTAGTAATGCTCACTGCGAATAATTTGAAACCATTTAAAAATTATAGAAACACGCTATTCTGAAACACAAGTTTTATTTCCTAGGTGCACCTCATTTTGCTTGTAGAAACCTGTATAAAATTACCTAAAACTTTATCGATACTGGCAACTAAAAATGTATACAGGCCGCTATTACTTTGTGAGTTGATAGTGACAATATTCATTTTTTCCCTCCATCTGCTGTAGTGAAAACTTGTGAACTAACAGTGTATGTACTCAAATTATCAGGTCAAGAGGAATATTTGATAAGTCATCAGCTTTCATTGGTGATAAGGTGCTATAGTAAGGGTTGTGGAGGTGGGGGGGAAGACGTACCTACAGCATTGCAGTTTATGTTGGAAGCTAACAGTTTGGTTGTGAGATGGAAAGTCAGTGAATTTGAAAGTATAAGAAAAAAAAAGGGGGGGGGGGGTCAGCCTGGTTATGGTGACAGACAGATCTGTAACATAGCCTCAATGAAATTATCGTTACTGATGTAACATTTTAGTTGCCATGTTGCTTATGGCATTTGTCGCACGTTTCGTAAATCACTGGTGAAAGCCGACGACATGTATGAGGATCCCTCCGTTTCAAAAATCTTGATTGCCAGCAGAAAGCACATGTCTGTAGATGGTGCATGATGCTACACTTATTAACCCATGAAACAATAATCCCTTCTCGAGTTGCGAAAAGGAGCAGTTACTGATGATGGAGCAGTGATTATCATTTGATGCTGTTGTAGGCCCATAGGATGCCCTGGATCAAGTTGATACTTCATGTCCATGTAGAAGAACGTTAAGAACCTGGGCAAGACTTAAGAATATCCAACTTCAAAAAATTCTTTAATGTATTTGTAGAGCAACGACTAGACGTACTTGGTATCGATTCATAAAATCGTGTAGAATTCTGTTAATGAGATAGCGATTGTTAATCTGATATCGAAGTACTGTGTGGAGAAGAATGGCAAGTGTGCCAAATTTTCGTTTCTAAGTATCTCAGCGATGTTACTGCATAATTAAATGAAAATGTCAATAATTTTTACTGTTAATCATTTTTTTTCCTACTGTATTTTTCACATTAAATGCCCACATGTTGAGTCTTGTGGTCTGTATGATGAGGAGAACCATTACCTTAAAAGTTCTCTTTTCTGGTAAGATACATTGACTGACAAACCTCCAAATCTTAGTGATCGCTGGGGAGGTTGGGAGGAAAGTCTCATATTGGTTGTGAGATGCAACTGGAGCATTGGATGAAAGTCTGACCCTCTTACTGACTCTCATTGAGGCATGAAATCCTTTCCTCTCTTCTCTCCTGATGATTCTTGGACTGTATTCCACTTCAGAACACCACTTGCCATAACTATCGTGACTGGCTGGTGGTCTGTTCTACAACACCAGGACACAACTGATTGTGCACCATATATTTGACTATAATTAATTTTATCTCACATCATTTTTTCATGTAAAGAACTCCCTTTGGATGCCCTACCTGACATCCCCGAAGTCCACCACTCTGCATCTATATGCGTCACAGCTCAAGGACCCTGATGGTGACATTTGATTGATGGTATGAAGATACTGATCTGAAAAATAAGACCACCATTTTTTTTCTTTTTAATCTATAAAAAATGGAAATGTCGTGTGGCTAGGGCCTCCCGTCGGGTAGACCGTTCGCCTGGTGCAGGTCTTTCGATTTGACGCCACTTCGGCGACCTGCGCGTCGATGGGGATGAAATGATGATGATTAGGACAACACAACACCCAGTCCCTGAGCGGAGAAAATTTCCGACCCAGCCGGGAATCGAACCCGGGCCCTTTGGATTGACAGTCTGTCACGCTGACTACTCAGCTACCGGGGCGGACTTTTTAATCTATAAACATCTGGGATTTAAAATCTTCTATTACTGTATGGAATGACTCATACAATTGTTTTTGGTATTGGCTGGAGGATGAAGAATTATCTTCACTTAGCCATCAGAAACAACAGAAACATCTTCAATTGCACTAAAAGTGTGATGGTGCAATCCCCCTCCCCATCCCCCTCTTTCTTGCTGCTGAAATCTGGGTTGTGCTGGCAGATTAATCTGTAATGTAACCTGAGGGTCGAGTCAGAATATTGTTGTACCACTTGGCAGCTTTGATCCATGACATCAAGATGGTGGTGGCCTCTATTTTTTTTATTTATTTATTTATTTTTTTTCCTCCCCACTTTCAATACTACCGCTGCTATAAAATCCACCGTTCCCAGTTCCTAAACAGTTCCTTTCACTCATTATTCAGTTGATATGAGAAATATTTAGTTGCAGAAATATAATGAATTAACAGGACAAACTAAATATCTGCATCTATATCTATACTCTGCAAACCACAATGAAGTGCAACAGCAGTCCTATTAACGAAGACATACCATGAAAAATATTAACATTAAAAGAAACCAAACTAAATCCTCAGCAGTCCACAAAACCATAATTAAAAAAAAATATTAGGGGGGGGGGGGGAGGGGGAGGAGAGAGAGAGAACTAGTATAGCAAATTTCCCTTGAATATTGCACAAATGAAGTCCACAAACCCACTATACCTACCAGTGGCATCAACACAATCTCTCGAATGGCGAGCCTAGATTTCTCAACAATGCAGGTTATACTGACCCTTGGTCTGGTAGGCACCAGATATGGTTAGTTTTATACCTTCTCCAAAAATCTTAATGCTTCACATAGTTGACAGACTGAATAACTGTAGGGATTTAATCGTGGCCAACTTGTCACATAGGGACATACACATGAACTTTGTCATATACACAAGTGGATCAACTTCAGTTGGCTGGCCCATAACTAACAAAACAAAACATAAAATTAAATCTCGAACCACAAACAATACACCTCGCTAACATTTCCAAACCTGAAAACAGCTCGTCTGTACCAGCATAAAAATAATTCACTTATAAACTGTTACAAATTCCTCCAATACTATTCTCACAAACAACACTCTTGTAGTCTAGTGAATCGCTAACATAACTGCAAACAATTCAGAAACATAAACATTCCACACTGGTGTGTTCCACCGCATACTCCAACATGCCCTATGCAGTCACAATCCATTTCAAACACACTGTACCACCATGAGGTTGGCAGCACAGTTGCATCGTAGGTCAAAGGAGATGGATGGTACCGCAAGCTTTTGTTGACCCGCTCGAGGTGTAGGTTAGGTTAAGTTCAAAGGTGTCTATTTGGCTGTGTGTTTCTGGAGGCCCTGTATGTGAATAATAAATGATTATGGTAACTCACTAATTCACTACTGTAAGTGCAGCATAACTTTGCTCTCCTGCAGGGGATGCTGCAAAGGTTGTTGGCTGCCTCTTTGTCACAGGCCAGGTAGCACACTAAAATCAACATTGCGTTCACAGTGTCTACTAAAATGCTTCAACATGTTGTATTATTTAGTAGCTATGTTTGGCGACGAGTAGGAGCACACTACCTCCCCTAAATTTTCCGGCTTGGACCGGTTCCCACACTCTCGGAAAAGGACCAAGCTATACTGTGTGTATAGTATCTAACTCTTTACTTCAATGAAGTTTCATTTAAACTGAAAATGAGCAGTTCTTCGTGCAAACTTTACTTTCAGTCCCTACACTTCTGTATTAATAATGTTTCCATCAAATCCTTTTGAATTTGTTGACACTGCCTCCCCGCCCCCTCCCCCACTCAAATTTTACCAATAACCAATCACTGATGCTGGCTTCCTTTGATAACCTATGTTACAATGTCACTAGTGTTATACTCTCTTTCTAGAGTATTTATCATTTTCTATGACATTTGAGTCTTTCAGGATATATTTTGTATGTTTGGAAGAAGATGTGCTTAGAGTTTTTTCTCTTTCCTTCTGGTCAATGTTTTCATTGATGTCTCTTCCAAATTGTTACACAACAAATAAATCTAGAGCACACTAGATGTCAGTTGTCGAAGCAGTATGACAGTATCATGGTCTTTAGTAAGTCGCCATCTCTCATAGAGCTTTAAGTGATGTCACACTTCAAAGGATATACTGTTAGCTTTTGCTGTTCACTAGACAACTCACTGTGCATAGTTAATCAGTATAGTACTTATGGTGACAGAAGACTTAAGTCCAACCATACCTTTTTTGGTACCTTCTCTTAGAAGAGGTATCAATGTCTCACACAGAAACCGGTGACTTTCAATGGCCAGTCATGTACAAATAAATTTAGAAGTTCATTGCCAGTGAAAATATTTTTCTATAGGAAAACGATGGTTCTCACTCAGAATCCTTAAGTGTTCATACTTGTGAAAGTAGGTATCCCTTACTGTTTCAACCACATTGTAGATAGCAGTAAGCCAGCCTGGGATGTGTTAACAACTTTCCATCAACAAGATTGTTGTAATATTATTGCACTGGTCCATAAACAGTCCTTTTGAGCGACTGTAATTTGTGGCTAGTTTGTAGAGAAAGGTGAGGAGCGTGGTGACATTGTCTTTGGTCAAATTCAGTGAAGCAAATGAAATCTGACTGACAGGAATATCTAAAAGAATCAGTGCAAAAACACCCATACACAGCCAAGTGTAAGGGGTGTGTGTGTGTGTGTGTGTGTGTGTGTGTGTGTGTGTGAGTGAGTGAGTGAGATTTGTATAATTTCGAAGAAGGCCTTACTGGCCGAAAGCTCACTTTATGAAAGTCTTTTTGTTGTTTCTATCTGTGACTCGGCGTCTCTGCTATATGGTGAGTAGCGACTATTCTTTTCATAATATTGTTAAAAGGCATCAGTGTTGTATTTTCCTCGGAGCATTGGCATATTTTAAGCTGTGCTTCAAATAGAGTTCAGAGTTTGTTGCAGCAAGCCAGTCAGATTCGTATTCTGAACACAGTTGAACAGCTTTCAAAAAACAATGTTTTATATTGAGTTTTGGATAAATGAAGAGTGCTTTCCAAAAGAAAGGTTCAAGTTTGAAGACAAAGAAGAAAGTCACATTAGCCCAGCTGAAATATATGTTGCTCTTGACTGGCTTGTTGCTTGGTGCCTTCTGAGAGACAAGGTTCGGTCTTATAAAATCTTGAATGGAGTTAAATACTGGCATGAAATTTTTCAGCTTTGGGATACATTTTTGTTGTTGGTCAAAACAAAATGCTAATTTATTCCACATTTACCCTAGGTTCCATTGTTGAATCTAGTTGACTGTAATACTGCACTTCAACATTTCTTTCTTGTCTTTGGTAGCAATTCATCAGACTCAGAAATTTGTTGGGAGTCTACCTGATCACTCAGGTTGTTTATCCTTAGCTACATGTTGTGGTCAGTGTCATTTTGTCTGCATCTAATTTCTGAATTGAAGACGAACTTTACAAACTCCTTCAATGATTTTCTTGCAGTTAGCTTGCATAATGTTAGTAGTAATGGCTTTTCTTGGGTTTGTATCACTCTGGGGCATTGATGTTGTAGCTTATTAAATTGACAATTTTATGGAATCTAATGTAGACCCCCCCCCCCCCTACACACACACACACACACACACACACACACACACACACACACACACACACAGAGAGAGAGAGAGAGAGAGAGAGAGAGAGAGAGAGAGAGAGAGAGAGAGAGCGGTGGTGCACTAGATTCAGAGTTTCTTTGGAATAAATAATGTGTAGAGGTACGTTTACATTAACCAAAGTACTATTCCAGCAAAATTTGGCAAATGTACTTTAAATATACTAACAGATTAGACTATCTAAAGGCTTCTAGAAACATATTTCCTTAGTGAAAGCTGTCTAACTGTTTGTGAAAAATAATGTAGTTTGGAATATGTACTTATGAAAGTTACTTGAGTATGACAGGTATCCCTGTCATCACTCATTTTGTCCAAGTGGCTGTTACATATAAAGCTGTTCATACTATTACAGAAAAATAAAGATTAAACTGAAATGACTTAAGTCATTACATCAAAGAAAAAGTTGAAAACTGTGTATTTCATTATTCACAATAAACAGACAGCTTGACTTCAAATCCACCCCTAGACAGTATTTTTTCCTCTGTAAAATACTAATAAACACTGTATTGTGATATCAAGTGCAGGTGAGAAAGATTGAGTGTTCCAAGTATCCCCTGTCTTCAAGTATTTTAACTCCCCCACTTAGGCTGAGTGGTCAGCATGGCTGACTGTCATGTGGGGGACCTGGATTCCATTCTTGGGACTGCCAGGGATTTTTCTTGATGAGAGGACTGCTACAAGTGCAAGGCCAACAGAGGGACTATTCAACTAATTAGCAGCAGTTTCAAGGTCATGAAATCTTAGGATGACTGGTGTGCTGACCACGTGTCTCCATACCACACGTGGCGATCCCAAATTTGCCTGTCTAGAGTTGAACTGCACATCTTTACCATACTTGGTTAAGAGATTTGCAGTTATTACGCACTTGTTTAAAAATGAACATGAGGCAGGAGTATGACCTTTAGTGTAAGCTCTTTCTTCCATATTGTTCACAAAAGTGTATAGTTCTCCTAAAAAACACATTTTCT
Organism: Schistocerca piceifrons; assembly: GCF_021461385.2. Taxonomy (NCBI): domain Eukaryota; kingdom Metazoa; phylum Arthropoda; class Insecta; order Orthoptera; family Acrididae; genus Schistocerca; species Schistocerca piceifrons. The sequence continues at coordinate 573,434,128 of NC_060138.1, forward strand.
GGGCTGCACTGGAGTTAAGGACTGACAAACTGCCTGTTGGCTTCTGTCACGGGTTCTTTGGCTGATATATATTTGATGATTTTTGTGAAGTTGTGCCAGTATGAGTGGATTGCGTTGTCAAAGTTTCACCCTTCATTGCCAGTGTTGGACTGGAGTCGAGCTCATGTCCAAGGGCTTTTCGTAGGTGTTTCCACTGTGGTTTTCCCTTTGCTACTTGCAATGGTTGTTTGTTGCAGCACAAGAATCCAGGATCCGTTCATCTTGAAGCATTTTCTTTCTTGTTGAATCTATTGTCATGTTTGTGTCATAGCTCTTCTCCACAGCAAGAATTTCTGTGTTGGCGAATTTTACTTTGTGGTTGGTCTCGCACAGGAGGTTCTCCGCCACGGCTGAGTGGTCCACCTGCAGTGCAGTGTGGATTGATTGTCAAGTTATTCCAACATGTACATGGTATATTCCCGACATTGTAAGTGGGTGCTTTTCTCCTTTGCCAATTTGAGACACTCTTTGATTTTCTTTGTTGGTTTATAAATAGTCTTTACACTGTGTTTACACAATATAGAGCCTATTCTATCTGCCACTCTGGGACTGTATGGCAGAAAGATCTTACTTGACATTTCTTCTCCAATGCGATACTGTTTGACTGATACCCCTGGCTCCTCAGAAGGCTTTCCAGGTGTTGCATTCAATATCTGTTGCGCTGTGGCACACACATTGGTTTTTCTCGTGTTATGAGTCTATTAATCAAGCCTCTTTTATGACTTGGGTGATGATTGGACAGTTTGTGCAGGTAGCAATCGTGCATCAATTTTTGATACACCCTGTATCCCAGGTTTTCACAACTGATCTTGACCAACACATCTAAAAAGGGTAGCTGTTGATCCTTTTCTGCCTCCATGGTAAATTTTATATTGGCATGGGGACTACTCAGCTGTTTTAGGACATCTCACCGAGCTGTTCCTATCTGTGGTTCCACACAACAAAGGTATTGTTGACATGTGTACCACACCTTATGTTTATATCTAAAAACAAAGATGTGACTTACCAAACAAAAGTGCTGGCAGGTCGATAGACACAGAAACAAACACAAACGTACACACAAAATTCAAGCTTTTCCAACAAACGGTTGCTTCATCAGGAAAGAGGGAAGGAGAGGGAAAGACGAAAGGATGTGGGTTTTAAGGGAGAGGGTAAGGAGTCATTCCAATCCCGGGAGCGGAAAGACTTACCTTAGGGGGAAAAAAGACAGGTATACACTCGCGCACACACACACACACATATCCATCCACACATACACACATACACAGACACAAGCAGACATTTGTAAAGGCAAAGAGTTTGGGCAGAGATGTCAGTCGAGGCGGAAGTACAGAGGCAAAGATGTTGTTGAAAGACAGGTGAGGTATGAGCGGCGGCAAATTGAAATTAGAAATTAGCGGAGATTGAGGCCTGGCGGATAACGAGAAGAGAGGATATACTGAAGGGCAAGTTCCCATTTCCGGAGTTCTCCCTTCGGTATATCCTCTCTTCTCGTTATCCGCCAGGCCTCAATCTCTGCTAATTTCAATTTGCCGCCGCTCATACCTCACCTGTCTTTCAACAACATCTTTGCCTCTGTACTTCCGCCTTGACTGACATCTCTGCCCAAACTCTTTGCCTTTACAAATGTCTGCTTGTGTGTGTGTGTGTGTGTGTGTGTGTGTGTGTGTGTGTGTGTGTGAAAGAGCTTGGTTATGTCTTGAGGGAAAATAGAACTGATGTATTCCAGAGACTTGCTGAGTGGCACTTTGGTAAACGACGTCAGAACTGTCCAGGATTTCATTTGATTCAAGTTTGTTTCTTCAGCTTCTCAGTGAACTGTTCTATGATCTTCAAGTATGTGTCACACTTTCGTACGTGCGACTGAAGCTGAGAGGTGAAGTGTTTTGCTAGTTTATCTGTCAATGAGCTAGGAGCCTAACTATCGGTCTTAATGGAACGATAGTCTTTTAGATCTTCAGAAATCCATATGTCTGAGATGCTAGTGCTTCTGTGTTGAGCAGGTTTCTCTGAATGTCCGCTGAGAGAGAAGATGCCTTGATTATCTGATTTGTATTTCATGTGATCTACTGCATTGTATTTGCACATAGTTTTCGGTATGTTGCTGGAGCAGATAGCTCATATATCTTCTGCTCATAATCTTCTTCTTTCATTATGATAGTTGCATTTCCCTTATTGGCAGGCAGTACCAATGTGCTCTTGTCAACATTAAGCCTCTTGATAGGTTGTAACTTGTCTTTCTTCAGGTTGCAAGGTGGTGGTTTTTCTCAGTGTTGAAGGACAGGCTGTTCCTCTTTGGTCAGTTGTCATTCAGTGAGGTTGACTACTGTACATAACATTTCGTTAAGGGCCTTTTCAATCTGCTTTCCGCATCTTGCAAGCTTTTTCTTTTGTCACTCAGTGCAGCAGTCAAGTTCATTCTGCATGCTCCTATGAGTGATGCTGTCGATCTTGTCCCAGTCGTCTTGATGCATGCAGCAACGTAGTTGATAGAAAATGTCCAGCAGTTCCTCATCTGTTCTTACCAAGTATCTCCGTGTTGTATGAATTCACTCGGAAGGAAAGCTTGTTCCGTTTTGTTGTAGATATTATGGTTTTTGCGTGGTGGTGATTAGGCATGTACAATTAAAGAACTGTGGTGTGGCCCCTTCATCCAGCTGCCATGCTCAAGATGTCAGTACAGTATGCAAATCTCCTCCCAGTAGAGGCATTGGTAAGGCTTTTGTGACCACTTTTTGACAAACTGCCTGTTGGCTTCTGTCTCAGATTTTCCAGCTGACATCTGTTTGACGGTTTTTCTGACGTTTCGCAAGCACAAGTTTAAGACTGTTTGATAAAAAACGGGTTTCCTGTTGTCTCTTGATGTCTGTTCTCCTTGCAAGCTCTTTATTTTCTGTGCAGAATTACTTAACTGTGTTATGAGAATGAGAATGTGATTTCAATGAAATAAATGGAAGTAGCAAATACTCTTTATAAATGAAAATATGGCTCACTGGTAAAGTGCAGGACTAGGGGATCCAAACATTGTGGGTTTCACTCCTGGTCAGTCATAGTATTTTTATGTGTTACTTTCACTTATTTCACCTCTGGCAATGTTTGTTAATATGCAAAATGGTGAAGTGCCCAGTAAAGTGCAGGTTCCCATAACTGACTTGGTAAGTCATTTCAAAGGTCAAAGGAAAGCAACAGCATACCACCTGTAATAGAACTGTGATTAGTAAAACTACCATTATTCAAACCGATCTTCAGTTTGTTGACAGCTGTTTCTTGTTGGAATACTCTGGGTCTATTTAATTGTGTTTAAAAAATTGTAACTTGCAAAAGGGTCATTCCACGACAGTTCAACCAGGGCTCCAGCTCATAGTCTCAGATTTGACTGAAATTCAGTACACTAATTCTACCATGTGTGGAACACTCGTGTACAAAGTATTAATTTCCCCTGCCATTTAGTTCCAGAATTATGACTTGTGAAAGAAGGTGGCGTGACTCGGAAATTGCAACCCGCATCTGGCAATCTATCTTCAGACCCAACTTCAAGTCTTAATAACTTTGGAATTATTCCACACAGTCCAGTGAAATTTTTACAACCCAGTAACATCCACTTAGAGAACACACTCCATGAATCAAAACACCAACAACATATTTCTGAGGGAAAATAAAAAAATCCAAAATGTGATTTATAAATGTAATACGTTAAAAGGTACATATTGAAGGTGCCCTCTATGCCAAATATAATTCACTCAAAATGATATAAATTTTTTTGTGGTAAGCTTAATGTGGCCTAAACAAACACAGAACTCATCATGCCCATATCAGTCACAAAAACTGAGTTACATGCACAAGAAAATACAAAAATTTGAAAAATTACCTGAAAAACATGGATTTTTGAAGTGTGATAGCACAAAAGGGACAAGTGGTATCCAAGCCAAATTTCACACATTGCATAAGTAGACCATAATGATATGTATCTCAAAGTTTCAACGTGTTATTGCAAGACATTTGTGTACAATGGAAGTTGAGAGATGTATTTGGTGATGTGGCCATTGTTCCACAACACACTTTTGTAAAAACATATTGTAAACTGTTCTGCCTCTTCTTATCCTCTCCCACAACTGTTTAATCACTAAGCAACAACATATAGACAGATTAACATAACTTATCATTAATGTTTACTGCACCTTAACTGCTAAAAACAAGAAGATTGTGCTGCGAACAGAAGTTCTCCCACACTTTAGCTACTGTACGCTGTACATTGAGTGGCAAATTGTACTGTCTTCCTGACACTGTGGTAGGAGCTGGAACTGTTATAAGAATATGTTCAAAAGGAATCCAACACCTGTCTGCCAAACATGGCCAATGAAATGATCTTGCTGGTCCTGCTGGAGCCATGAACTTCACAAATACATCACCTTCTGCTTCACAGCACTCTGCAGCACATCCCAAGTACCATTTGTCATCATAAACAGCAATAACATAGCAACCTGGTTGTATGTTGCTGCTTTTGCTTCTGAATCCTGTGTCAGACACACTGTGAAGACACATGTTGTGCATGAACCTATAGTTATAACCGGACAGTCTGCTCATCTGCACATTGTCAGAGTCCGTTGGAGAGAAGTGATGGTGGCTCCTTGTGCCTGCAACAGTTTTAACGTGTTCTAGTCTGCTTTTTAGCAACTCTTCGACTGATTTCACCTCATCTTTTGAAACATAGAATGATTGTATGCTAGAGATATTTTTCTGTACCCAAGTAAATAATTGAAGAGGTGTTAGAATGTGACCTCCTGTAGGGTGCTGCAGACTAGCTCGTGATGCCATGCACTTAATGGTAGCACCAATACCATCACATACATTTTTACCATGGCTTGTCGTGAAAAAATTCCATTCTGCGTGAATCTGAAAATCATGGTAATGCATGCATAAATTTTTGCGATTTTTATACTTTTTGTACTGACTAGCTGCCTCATCACTGAAGTATTTTGCAAAATGTGTGTGAGGCAGCTTGTTTTTTACATATGCCATGACAGTGTGAATTTGGGCATGAACTGCAATGGCATCATGAATCAGTCAGTCACTAAAAACGCATAGGTTCATGACAGACACATCACCTGTTTTGTCTCTATAGTAAATCGCAAATGGCTGGAGAGTTGCTTGACTGTTGTCCCAATGATATCCTTGGATGGCATCTTGAACTATAAATGCATAATTTTCAGAAAAGTCTATTCTTACTATAATTTCATCTTGTTTCAAATTATCCTTACAAAACTGGAGATTAGCTGATTGTGCTGTTGCTTTGAAGCTGTGTGTGGTCAGTTTGTCCGTTTTTTTGACAACACATTTCAACAAAATCTTCCACTGTACTTTGCTTTGTTGCAAGACTTGTGCAATCGATGTGTGTCCATTGGTTATAAGAAACAAGTTCATCGTCATCCGTAAGGAGTTCACCATACAGTTTGTTATTCATGTGTTCTGCAAGATTTGCCTTACCAGGACACTTTTTCATACCTATGTATCATGCATTGGTAGGAACTGATGCCACACACTAGCAGCTTCATTGCACCTTTGTAATCCAGACCAGAATCCTTTACAGCAGCAAACATCAGCTTAGCATTTTGATGGGTCTCACATACACAAACATTGTGTGTGCCCTTTGCACTTACAGGTACAACCCATTTTGGCCAAAGATTGAATAAAGATGATAAACCTACTTTGGTATTGGGATACTTTTCCTTGAATTCTACATATAGTTCTGATATGTTGCATAGCAACAGTCTTTCTTGCATCTGTACACGTACATTTCCCGTTTTCACTGTTACATAGTCTTTTTTTCCAGGCATTATTCGGCTGTAGTCATTATTTTCATAAAACTCCGACACTAGCACCTTTATTTCTGAACTCAATTGCTTACCCTGAACCTGCTGAAGTTGTGGAAGCATTCCTTGGGTTGCTTTTATTTTCCTATCTTGCTTTACCATGTATGTAGAAACATTGAATTCCTTTGCAGTGTAGTCAATAGACCAACTGGAAGGTGCAAGAGTAAGAATAGCTACTTTTTTCTGGTGTGTGGATATGGCACATTTTTCTTTCCAATCATGCACGATTTTGTCCAACTCAGAGCATATCTGACATGATTTCTGTTCCTTTGGAGCAGATAGTTCTTCCTCTTCCACCACTAGTGTGTCAGCTATTTTGTGTTGTAATTCCATTTGAGCTTCTTGTAGTTTTCTTCCACCATAGTTGGGCCTGTCTCTTTTCCCAACTTTGTGTGTCTTCATGGGAGACAAACCAAGAGCAGTCACTGAAGTCTTTAATTGCTCATCCGCTGTGGTTGTAGGTGGCTGATACTCTTCATCACTGTCATGTAAATTATCAGAATATTCTTCATTTTTTAGCAGTGTAACACACCTGGAACATAACTTTTGTCCTGGTTTCATGTTAAGTCCCAAGCACTGATTCACTTTCACTACTGATTTTATATCAATTTCTCTGAGGCTACACTTCACTGTCTTCTTATGAATCCGAAATGGATCAAAACAACTTCTTTGTAGGAAAGAATACTTATCCAGAAAATCTTTCATATGATGATAACAAACACTAAAGTTCCCTGGAACTGTACTTCTTGTGCCCACAGGGTGTATCCCAGATCTCCATAGCAACAAATTTTGGTCCGATTCATCCAGATCATACAGTACAAAGCGAATGCCACATTTTGTTCCATATGTTGTTTTATGACATTCAGATGCTTGTGCTCCACCAATACTGCAACTTGTTTGAACAAAAGCACCACTGGTACACTCTTCTGCCTCCATACTGACTTTCCACAACAGTACTGACCAGTCTGAACTAGAACCTAAAAAACATGAGTAACCTGTAATTGTTGCTTGTTTACTTTGTTGTTCCTGCCTAACAATGACTCATTCTGTCCCTGAAAACTACCATTGTTTAACTGTCTGTTGCCTAATGGTTCCCAACAATTACTGCAGCTTTATCTGAAACAAGCTGTCTGCATCATCAATATTACCTGCTAAATCGTGTTAGAAGAAATGTAACCAAATACATCTCTGTCAACTTTTATTGTACACAAATGCCTTGCAATAACAAGTTGAAATTTTGCCACATATTATGTTATGATCTATTTATGCAATGTTTGAAATTTGGCTTGGATATCACTTGTCCCTTTTGTGCTACCACACTTAGAAAATCCATGTTTTCAGGTAATTTTTCAAATTTTTGTATTTTTGTGTGCATGTAACTCAGTTTTTGTGACTGATATGGGCATGATGAGTTCTGTGTGTGTTTAGGCCACATTAAGCATACCACAAAAAAATTTACACTCTTTTTGAGTGAATTTTATTTGTCATAGAGGGCACCTACAATGTGTACCTATCTTTTAATCACATTTTGGAATTTTTTATTTTCCGTCAGAAATATGTTGCTGGTGTTTTGATTCATGGAGTGTGTTCTCTAAATGGATGTTACTGGGTTGTAAAAATTTCACTGGACAGTGTGGAATAGTTCCAAAGTTATTAAGACCTGAAGTTGGGTCTGAAGATAGATTGCCAGATGCGGGTTGCAATTTCCGGGTTACGCCACCTTCTTTCACAAGCCATAATTCTGGAACTAATTGGCAGGGGAACTTAAAATTTTGTACATCAGTGTTCCACACTTGGTAGCATTGGTGTGCTAAATTTCAGCCAAATCTGAGACTATCAGCTGGAACATTTTCTCAAATTGGTTGAATTGACATGGAATGACCCAAAAAGCAGTTGAAGGGTAGGAAAGAAATGTGCAGTTGGAGACAAGTCAGAGTGTCTAATTATAGTGTTCAAAGGTTTTCTTAAATCATTCCATGTTGACTCTAAGATAGTTCTTACTCACAGGCCAACACTGACATCTCACAATCTATTGTGAGACCTTGTAAAATTAAGTCGGTTCTAATCATTGTGATAGTACTTGTTTTTGGTGTTAATGTGGTTAATTGTGACAGGAGGGTACCTTTTTAGGTTAGAGTAAGGAATCAGTGAACCGTTGTGAAAGAATTAAAACAACAAACAAGAGATGAGCCCTGCAGAATGCTTAAGAATGCGAGGAAAAGTAAGGTTAGCTTATTTCATCACAGTGTTAGGTTGAGTAACAAAGTAGAAGAGTATCATGTCTGTTTGGAAAATTTAGAGCTCTCTAAAAAGATTTAAGACATCCTGTGTTTATCTGAACGCTACATAACCACAGAGCTAGAAAAGTTAAATATAAGAGATAACACCTTGGCATCTTACTCATGTATAAGTAACAAGGGAAAAGGAGGTGTTACATTAAACAATACACAAATTCAGAAACATTGAGACAAGTAAATTTTGTAGTGATCAGCACATAGATGTGTGCACTTGTGAATTACTACTGAAAAAAAAAGGTAGTTTTTAATTGAATCTGTATATGGATACCCACTGGGATAACTGTCAGGCAGCAGCAAACAGTTAATAGTCTGTGATTATTTCAGTGTAGATTTTGTAAAGCATTGTGACAGTATTAATGATCTGGAAACCTTATTTGGAACTTAAAATTTGATCTCCGTCATTAATCTTCCAACATTAGTGAGTAAAGAGCGGAGGACTGTAGTTGTTAGTGTTTCCTTTGATGAAGCTGAAAGCAAGAAAATAACTGTGTACTCAGTAACAGATGTCTTCTCTGATCATGATGCACAGTTACAGTAAATGAGTGTGTGCATTACAATATAGTATGCCTCAGTGGAAATCAGTTAGGATAATTAGTGATCCAAGATAAACATTTTTGAGGGTAGTTTACAGGAGACGACCTGAGATGAAGTTCATAATAAATCAAATACTGACATAAAATTTAATCTAATCCACAATAAATTCATATCATTATTTGAAAATAGCATTTCTCATAAACCTGCTGGAAAGGACATGGAACAGCCATAAGAAAAAAGGGAACTGTATGTGCGGGTAAGAATAATATAAAGATTCCGCAGTAGTTCTATACCACAAAAATAACTCAACATTACTAAGAAAAGTTATTAAAAAACAAAGAAACATACACATTATGTCAGAAATCAATAATTCTGACATCAGACTTAAGGCTATTGGGAATCTAGTACAAAGATAGACAGAGCAAACATTCACATACCAGGATAACATCACTAACATTTGAGGTGGTCATATATTCTAAAATAATGTGCAACATGAGCAACAGCAACATCCACAGTAGGCTAAATTGCAGTTTGCTTTCAGAAGAGTTGCTCTTCTGAGAATGCTATTTAACTGTTCACTCACCAAACATTAGAAGTACTAAATAACAAAATAGCTCCAATTGGATGATCTGAGGTTTTATGGAATTAGTGGTATAGTCAACCAGTGAATGATGTCATATATAACTAAAAATAATGCAGTAAGTGATACTTAATAATTCAGTCAATGTAAGGAAGGGGGATTCTTCTGAATGGTGAGAAATCACTGGAGAGAGATGTCTATGGCATTCCACATGGCCCAGTCTTAAATCTGCTGTTGCTTCTCATATACGTAATTGATTTTCTACCATGCAAAAGCAGAATTAGTTCTTTTTGCAGGTGACACCAGTATTGTAATCAATCCAGACGACAGAAGAAATGGTAAATAATGTTCTTAAAAGGTATTGTTGAGTGGTTTTCTGTGAATAGTCTCACTCTCAATTTCAAAAAACACAACATATTCAATTCTGCACTAATAGAAGTATTACACGAACAATAATTGTGTAACACATACGAGAAAACAATAACTATGGTGGAAACATCAAAATTATTAGGCGTTTGTATTGATGAGATTTTAAACACATTTTGGAACATGTCAAACAACTTATTTCAGCTACATTTGCTCTTTGCGTAATTGCAAATATTGGTGAGAAACAAATCAGTAAGTTTACATATTTTGCATATTTTCATTCAATAATGTCATATGGAATAATGTTCTAGGGCAACAACTCTTTAAGCAAGAGTGTTTTCATTGTTCAAAAATGTAGTGTAAGACTACTAAGTGGTGCTCACCTACAATCATCTTGTAGGCATCTATTTAAGGAGTTGGGCATCCTACCACATCACAGTGTATATATTCCCTCCTGAAGTTTGTTGTGAATAATTCGCTGTAGTTCAAAAGGCACGATGATGTACGTAATTACAGGACCAGAAGAAAATATGACATTCATTACTCCACATTAAGTTTGTCTTTAGCACAAAAAGGGGTGCACAATGCTGCCACCAAAATTTTTGATCCCTAACCCAATGGCATAAAACATCTGAAAGACAGCAAATTTAAAGTTGGAAACAAACAAAAAATTTCTTCTTGACGGTTACTTGTACCTGTAGAAGAAAATCTAATTTTGTGCATGATATGTGAAAGATGGTGGGTAGGAATTGTTAACCCACAACAGTACTAAAAAAGAAGAAAAAGTAAATGATTAGCATTTAGCCACATTTATATATGAACCTGAGTCTAAAACTACTTGTTCCACACCTTTATGATTAATTGTACAAATGTTCCATGGAACATGAAACCAACAGGATATATGATCCATCTGTGGCATCACAGTATAAAGATTCTATGGAATTACACCCAACTTAATTTTGAAACTTTAAGTGGGTGATGCCAGGGGTCCAATCTGCATTACTTTTTTAATTATCACCTGTTATTTTAATTATCATCAGTTATATTAACCCTTCACGTGACAGATGGACCTTTTGTTGTGATGGAGTGAGACTAGTATAAAACAGAAATTTTAACATATTTTATGTAGAAAATATTGGTTTCTAACATCAACAAGTATACAAATTGTAAGTATTATGGAAATTATACCAGTTTATGAAATACTGACAGCCAGGCCAGGGAATGAAAACCTTTGTCAATAATCAGTATCAAATACATCAAGAATTCGAAGACTATCAGACCTTAGCACCCATGCAATATTATCAGCTTTGAATGGAAATTCTTTGTATGCACTATGCTTTCTAGAAGTCACATCTTCATGATGAAAGTATGCAGTTCGAACATGCTGCATGACATGCTTAATAGATTTTTATTTTTGTAAATTTAAGACCAAAAGAACTCACAAATGTATCTTTTTGTCATACATTTGGTGACTGACTTCATTGTTAATGTGCTCAGGACTCATTGTTTCAAAGTTTCCCCACCCCATGCGGGTCCAGGGGTTAGAATAGACCCGGGGTATCCCTGCCTGTCATAAGATGTGACTAAATGGAGTCTCTTACTTTTTGGCCCTGTAAGTTCAGGTCCCATTTTATGGTTTGACCTGCCACTTTCCAAATTCTGCAAAAGTGCGGGCCATATGGGGAAGGACGCCTTACGTGGTGCATGAGTTATCCATAGCGCCCTTAGATTCGATCTCCTGAACCTCTTATCGTGGCTTTGCATCCTCACCTGCAATTCAACTATTTGGGCGAGGACACTTTCTGGGGTATGTCATTTGCTTCCGTTGTCTCCTGCCTTCTTTCGTCCACATGACAATATTGGATTTCTCTGCGCGCAATATCCAGCACAATGCCCACATGACAATATTGGTTTTCTCTGCGCGCAATATCCAGCACAATGCCCACATGACAATATTGGATTTCTCTGCGCGCAATATCCAGCACAATTGCCAGTCCATTGTGGTGGGGCTGTCATGTACCCATTTGGTGATAGTCCCCTGACAACACAGGGATCGCACTGCTGATGGCTGAGCTGTTAACTCCCCACATATGCCAAGGAGTAGATGACTGTCTTCCCGGGGCATCAGGACTCCTGGCAATGGCCATCATGCCAGGTGTCCTTTGCTGTGGCTGCGTGGCGCCCATGGGAAGAGAGCCCCTGATCGGAGTGGGTGGCATCAGGATGGATAACTTGCAATGAAGCGGACTAAGTTATCTCTTGCTGGTGACTGTACGGTGCCAACAGTCTCTAAGAAGGTCAAGATAGAATACAATGCTGACATATGACCCTAAATCATTTCCCTCCCTCACTACACCATGGGAGGAACATAGGACTACAGAAAGAAGAGAGCTATATTCGCCTCAGCATTTAGTCTGTATCAGAATGGATGGGGACACCTTTCTACCTATAAAGCCTCAATGTTTTGTTGAACATCTTGAGGATAAGTTTGGGGAAGTGACAGCACTGTCCAAGAGGTGAAGTAGTGCAGTCGTGATTCAGACAGCATACCCAGCCCAATCCTGGGCATTACTCGCTTGTGACCGGCTGGGTGATAATTCTGTTTCCGTCACTCCTCAAAAAGTCAACGTGGTTCAGGGGATTATTTTCCATCGCAACCTTCTCTTGCAGTCTGAGATCAGCTCCGCTCCAATCTAGAACGGCAGGATGTTTATTTCATCCAGCGCATTCACAGGGGACCCAAAGACAACAGGGTTGCTACTGGTGCTTTCATCTTGGCCTTTGAGGGTGATTCATTGCCTGAAAGGTCAAGATAATGGTTTACTGCTGTGATTTTAAACCATAAGTCCCTCCCCCTATGCGGTGCTTTAAGTGCTGGAAATATGGGCACGTCTTTCTGCTGCAATTCCAGCATCATATGTCGAGACTGCGGAAGTCACTGCATCCAGATACTCCATGTGCTCCTCCTCCCATCTGTGTCAACTGTGGAGAACAGCACTCCCCCTGCTTGCCAGACTGCACAGTACTCCAAAAGGAGCGGAAAATCATGGAGTACTAGACCCTGGACTGGTTGACTTACATAGAGGCTAAACGTAAATTTGAAAGATTATACCCCATTCGGTTGACGTCCATTACCATTTCCGTCACAAGTACCAGTTATACCACACACTGTGCCTTGAACAGTGGACCCTCCAGGCCTCCAGAATACATCTGCCCTCATGGTGGTGGGGGAAAATCACCTTCCGTTGCTCCCAGAATACCTACTTCGTGAGCAAGTGCCGCCGCCCCCCCCCCCCCCAACAAAGGGCAAGGGTACATGGACACCGCCCCCCCCCCCTCCCCAGCTGGAGAAGCAACAGCCTCCCCCAGCTTCTCTTGTGCGGAAGCGATCCCTTGGGACCCTCTCTCCCAAGGTCTCCGCTAATGCCACAGTAGACACTCGCTCGTGGCTAAAGGAGCCAAAAGCTGCTGGACGAAGAGCTTCACAGTCTTCCTTCATGCCTGAAGCTACTTGGGAGAAGTCCTCCCAACAAGTCCCTAAAGAGAAGTGAAAGGCCAAGCAAACAAAGAAGTCTGCTAAGAAAAAGGACCCTACGGTGGCCCCAGCAGCACCACCTCCTACCAATCCTGCACCTGCAGATGAGGTGGAGATCTCAGTGTCCCCTGAGGAACTGGATCTCACTGATGCCTCATCTACAACAGGAATGGGTACAAATACTCATCTGTAGCAGTAGGTGACCCTGAGGCGTACCCTGGCTCCTTGGGTGCTTCAGGCCTTCCCAGCCACACGATAACGTCATCCTCCAGTGGAATTGATGCGGCTTTTTACACCTCCCGGCTGAGCTAAGGCAACTGTTAAGCTTTACACCTGCTTTCTGCATTGTCCTCCAGGAAACCTGGTTACCGGCAATGCGAACGCCTGCCCTCCACGGCTATAGGGGATATTACAAGAACCGTAGCGACTATAATAGTGTCAGGTGCAATTTGTGTCGAAGTGCTGAACTGAGTATGCAGTAAACCTGTGCCCCATAAAACCCCTCTTGAAGCCCAGGCTGTCAGGATAAGGACGACACAGGAAATAATTTTCAAATAACTTCCGGGAATTCAGCCAGGTAACACTTTCAGCGACCGCCGATATTTCGGCGGGAGAACACCCCGCCATTTTCAAGGCAAGCAGTTTGCCTTGAAAATGGCGGGGTGTTCTCCCGCCAAAATATCGGCGGTCGCTGAAAGTGTTACCTGGCTGAATTCCCGGAAGTTATTTGAAAGTTGTATACGCCAGGAGAAACTCAGGTCTCACAGGAAATAATTGTCTGCAACTTATATCTTTCTCCAGATGGTGCAGTACTCCTGAACGCATTGGCTGCACTGATTTATCAATTCCCTAAACCTTTCCTACTTTTTGGAGATTTTAATGTGCATAACCCCTTGTGGGGTGGCACTATGCTTACTGGCCAAGGTAGGGATGTCGAAACTTTCCTGTCCCAACTCGACCTCTGCATCTTAAATGCTGGGGCCCCCATGCATTTCAGTGTGGTTCATTGATTTATGCCTCTGCAACCTAGGACTTCTCCCATCTTTCCACTGGAGAGCCCACAATGACTTTTATGGTAGTGACCACTTTCCTATCTCCCTGTCACTCACCCAGCGCCATTCCTTCGGACGTCTACTAAGATGAGCTTTAAACAAGGCTGACTGGGAAGCTTTCACCTCTGCTGTCACCATTGAATCTCTCCCACATGGTACCATCAATGTGTTGGTTGATCAGGTTACTAGAATGATCATTTCTGTTGCTGAAAATACGATCCCTTGTTCTTGTAACTTGGTGGTCGCCAGAAATTACTGAGGCCATTAAAGAGCGTCGGCAAGCTCTACAGTGACATAAGTGGAACCCTTCCGTACAGCACCTAATACCTTTTAAATGGTTCCGTGCCCGCGTTTGCCAGCTTGTAAACAGACAGAAACAGGAATGTTAGTAGAAGTACGTCTCGACCATTGGGTGCCATATGTCACCTTCTCAAGTCTGGACAAAGATCAGACATGTTTTTGGTTACCAGACACCAACAGGTGACACTGGCATTTATCAATGGTGTGTTATCTACCGACGCAACTGCAATTGCCGAGCACTTTGCTGAGCAGTATACTCGAGCCTCCGCATTGGAGAATTATCCCCCAGCATTTTGCACTCCCAAACGGCAGGAAAGGAAATCCCTCTCGTTCACCGAACATCACAGTGAACTCTGTAATGCTCCATTTACAGAGTGGAATCTCCTCAGCATCCTTGCATATTGCCCCGACACAGCTCCTGGGCCAGATCAGATCCACAGTCAGATGATCAAACATCTCTCATCCGACTACAAGCGACAGCTCCTCGTCATCTTAAACTGGATCAGGTGCGATGGCATCTTCCATCGCAATGGCGAGAGAGCACGATCATTCCAGTGCTCAAACCCAGCAAATACCTACTTGATGTGGATAGTTATCTGTCCATCAGCCTCAACAATGTTATTTGTAAGCTGCTAGAACGTGTAGTAAGTCGAGCCTTGCTTTTGTCAGGAAAACAGGACTGTTGACCCTGTAGTTTGTGGTCCCTTTATATCCCAAACCAACCAGCCAACCAAACTCACTCTCGTCACTAACTCCATCAACAGCACCTTTCCCATGATCTGTTAGACTAATATTGTTTATATTATGTAGAATGTTATCACTTCAACCATACTAGACCAGCGCCATGAAAAAAGAAAAAGGCAGTAAATGTCAGTCATTACTTAGGATGCAAATATTTTGAATTTTTCTCCCTTATGAGAGATTTTAAGCTTATGAATATACTAACTTGAAGTTTATTAAAAGTAGTGGAATAACTACATTTCAGACTGTTTCCAGACTAGTCTTTTGAGCTGTGATGGAACTGGACATGTTATAAAAAATTAATTTCAAGGTTAAATTTTTATGTTTCTGGTTATTTGTAATTTACATGATTTTTCCCAGTAAGCCAGTAACAAAAAAATGTCACCTGGGGAGGGGAAATTGGTATGGTCACAAATTTTTGAACAGTGATGTATGTGAGTTTCATGAACTACATACTAAATACCCTGACCAGTGGGATGTGAGCGTGGGAGTGGGAGAAGCGGAGGATGTGAAAGTCACTTTTTTAGGTTTTTCTTGACTATCTGGAAAACTGCATCAAGTGGAAATTTTTCCCAGTACAAAATTAAGATACATTAAATTTCCTACAAGAAAGGTTTTGTTCCTTTTTCATCTAGGACTAATAGTTTCTGCATTGTACTGGATGGAAAACTCGCAGATTATTAAAAATAGTGTTTTAATGGTATAAAATTGAGGTAGTTGTTTTTAACTCACTTCAATTAACAACAATTATGTGTGTGTACCACATCAAAGAGCATTAGAACCATAAATTGTGATCTGGGGCTGTAACAGGGTGGAAAGGCAGGGGTGGAGGTTAGAAGCATAAGGGAAGGTAGGCAGCTGAATTGTAGTCATGTAGTTCCCACCTTCGTAGGTCTACATCTACGTGGTTACTCTACAATTAAAGTGCCTGGTAGTACCATTCCACTTTCGAATGGCGCATGGGGAAAAAGGAACACCTAAATCTTTCCATTCGAGCTCTGATTTCTCTTATTTTATTATGATCATTTCTCCCTACATAGGTGAGTGTCAAAAAAATATTTTCACATTTGGAAGAGAAAGTTGGTGATTGAAATTTCGTAAATAGATCTTGCCGCATAAAGAAAACTGCCTTTGTTTCAGTGACTGGCACCCCAACTCGCGTATCATATCAATGACACACTCACCCCTATTGCGTGATAACACGAAACAAACTGCTGTTCTTTGCACTTTTTCGATGTCCTCCGTCAGTCCTACCTGGTAAGGATCCAACACCACACAGCAGTATTCCAGCAGAGGACGGACAAGTGTAATGTAGGCTGTCTCCTTAGTGGGTTTGTTACATCTTCTAAGTGTTCTGCTAACAAAGCACAGCCTTTGTTTTGACTTCCCCACAATATTATCTCTGTGGTCTTTCCAATGTAATTTATTGTATACCCAAAATTTTTCGGGTTTCTTTTAGTACCCATGTGGATGACCTTGCTCTTTTCTTTGTTTAGTGCCAATTGCCACTTTTCTCACCATACAGAAATACTCTCTTGATCATTTTGTAATTGGAATTGATCGTCTGATGATTTTACTAGACGGTAAATTACAGCAGCATCTGCAAACAATCTAAGGGGGCTGCTCAGATTATCACCTAGGTCATTTATGTAAATCAGGAACAGCAGAGGGCCTATGACACTACCTTGCGAAACGCCAGATATCACTTCTGTTCTACTCGATGATTTACCATCATTCACTACGAACTGTGACCTCTCTGAGAGGAAATCATGAATCCAGTCACACAACTGAGACGATACTGCATATTCACGCAATTTGATCGATATTCGCTTATGAGGAACAGTATAAAAAGCCTTCTGGAAATCTAGGAATATGGAATCTATCTGATATCCCTTGTCGACAGCACTCATTACTTCATGGGAATAAAGAGCTAGCTGTGTTGCACAAGAACAATATTTTCTGAATCCATGTTGGTTATGTATCAATAAGTAATTTTCTTCAAGCTGATTCATAATGTTAGAGTACAGTATATACTCCAAAATCCTACTGGTAGGTCTGCAAACTGAAGAGTGAGCAGACAATTCCCCATTCTCACTACTGCTCTATGTCACAAAAAGCAACTACAAGCTATCTCACAAATGTTGCAGCAAAATTGTTGTAGACTGTACACGCCTTAGGGTTAAAGGAGGCCACTCGCTTAAAAGCAGAAGCATTGAGTTGTAGATAGGACACACACACACCACACACACACACACACACACACACACACACACACACACATATTATACATGCTTATGCCCCTACATGGTGGTGGCTAGATTGACAGTTCCAATGTTATTTTGCAGCAGGTGGTCTGGTTGTGGTCCGGGTAGTGACGGGTTGGGTTGGTAGAGGAAGAGGAAGGCAGGGAGAGGAATTCGGGGTGGGTGGCTAGCAATCTGGATGGAGGCGGACTGTTTGCCAGCTAGTAATGCAGGGGGGGGGGGGGGGGATGACAGGTATATGGGTTGGGACAGTTGTAGCTGTTGGTAGGTAGCAGCCCACACTGAAGGAGGTTTGGGAATGTGAATTTAGAGGGGATGGCAGGTTTGAGAAAGAAGAAACTGTTGGGTGGAGGATGTGGGGACAGTGGGTTACTTGAGACCAAGGCCAGAATGATTATGGGAGATGATATGTTGTAAGCATAACTCCCGTCTGCATTGAACAGAGAAACTGGTGGTGGAGGGAAGCATCCAGGTGCTTTGAGCTGTGAAGCAGCCATTGAAATTGAGATATTTTGCTCAGCTGTATGTTGTGCCACTAGATGGTCATCTGTGTTCTTGGCAACAGTTTGGCAGTAACCATACATCGTGATGGTCGGCAGTGCTTGCAGCAGAGTTCGTATATGATGTCGCTGCTTTCACAGGTGGCCTGGCCTGTGATGGGATGGGATAAGCATATGTCAGGACTGGAGTAGGAGCTGCTACTTGGGTGGATTGGGCAGGTCTTGCACCTTGGTGCCACTGAGTTATAATCCCTGTGACAAGGGGTGGGGGTGGGAGTGGGAGTGTGAGTGCCACAAGGATGGTGAACTAGAATGTTGTGGAGGTCGGTTGGGTGATGGAATATCTTTTAGGAGAGGTGGTAAGGATATTTGGAAGGATGACCCTCATCTCAGGCCAGTATGAGATATAATCAAAGCCCTTGTGAAAAATGTGGTTCAGTTGTTCCAGTCCAGGTTGATATTGGGTGATTTTTTTGGGGGGGGCGCGGGGGGGGGGGGGTGGGTGTCGTGTTTCCTTTGTAGTTGATTCTTGAGGATGGTGGGAGGATTTGAGGTGTGAGAGGATATGGAACAGTAAATCTGTCTCTGGAATAGATGACGGGGGAACTGCCTGTCTGTGGAAGGTCATTGTGAGGCCATCACCATACTTAACAAGGGGATTCTCATCACTGCAGATATGTTGTCCACGGGTGGCTAGGATGTGGGGGGGATTTTGGGGTATGGGAGGAATGGTAGCTATCAAAATGCAGGTAACCACCAACAGTTATTATGCTGCTTTATTTTAAGCGATCAAGTCTAGAGGACTGCGTGACGTCATAGTTAGGGCTGTCCATTTGCTTCTGTCTTTCACTGCTTGTCTCCAGTTCTCAAAGACGCCCAGCTGCAGCGTTATCTTACCCCATACATTCATCTCTTAAGTCTTCCGACTGATCTGCTGCCTGATGGAATCCAGTCCGTTGTCATTTTGTCATCTGATTTCTCCCATTCTAACTACATGTCCTGCCCATTGAGGTCTTTTGGTTTTCATCACTCTCTATATGCTAGGCACCTTGTACAGCTCTTCTAGTCCTGTATTCTGGCCCCATCTATATTCTCCAGTATTTGGGTCCCAGACTGGTCCATATATTTTCCTGAGGACCTTTCTCTCAAATGTAAGCATTCAGTTAAGGTCTTGTTTGCATCATGTGCTTCAGGTCTGACACTCATACAGTACTGCTGATATTACTAAAGTTCTGTATAGTCTTAATTGTTACGAGTTTCTACATTTTAATACTGGGCTTAGCAAGTAATTCCATCTGTTTCCCACCCTGCAGCCTTCCCTTAATCTCTACTTAAGTTGATGTTACTTCAGTAAAAATCAATTCAATATATTTGAATTCTTTCACATGTTTATACCTGCTACAATTCACTGTTTCAGTGGTCATGTGCTCAGTCCTTTTGATACTAATTCATAGCCCGAACCTCAATACCAGTGATTCCAAGGTCTTGAGTACTTCTTTTCGTTTCTTCTTGTGTGTATGGTATTCATCCTCACCCAAACTCCCATATGGAGGACATAGTGATAGGCGTCACTGACATAGAGAAGCAACTGAAGGAGTTGAAAACAAATAAGTTGCCAGGATGGGATGGAATCCCAGTTTGGTTTTACAAAGAGTAATCTAAAGCTTGAATTTATCATGAATCTCTTGCGCAGCACAAAGACCCAAGCAAATGGAAAAGAGCACAAATGACTCCTTGATAAAAGAAGAGTAAAAGATCTGACCCACAAAATTACAGACCAATAACCTTAATATTGGTTTGCTGCAGATCTCTTTAACATAATCTCAGTTTGAATATAATAAATTTCCTTGAGACAGAATATTTTACGTCCACAAATTAGCATGGTTTTAGAAAGCATCGCTTGTGGGAACTCAGCTTGCCCTGTGCTTACATGATATTTTGCGAGTTGTGGATGAAATCAGCAGGCTGATTCTGTACACCTAGATTTCTGAAAAGTGCTTGACACAGGGCTCCACTGCAGACTGTTAACGGAGGTATGTGAGCATATAGGATAGATTCCCAGATATGTGAGTGGCTCAAAGACTTCTTAGTAATAGGACCCAGTATGTTGTGCTTGACTGCGAGTGTTCGTCAAAAACCAGGGTATTGTTAAGGTTGCCCCAGGGCAGTGTGATAGGACCGCCATTATTTTCTGTATACATAAACGATCTGACAAACAGGTTGAGCAACAATCTGCATCTGTTTACTGATGAAGCTGTGTTACACGAGGAGGTGTCAAAGTCGAGTGACTGTAGGGTGATACAAGATGACTTGGACAAAATTTCTAATTGGTGTGATGAATGAAAGCTAGCTCTAAATGTAGAAAATGTAAGTTAATGCAGATGTGTAGGAAAAACAATCCTGCAATGGTCTGACACAGTATTAGTGGTGTGCTACTTGATACAGTCAGGTCATTTAAATATCTAGATGTAATATTGCAAAGTGATGTGAAACATATGTCAGTATATTCCCACTGGAACACCATCATGAAACTTGGCACATGTATTAATAGTGTATGACTGCCATACCTTTTTTTCCGAGACAAATCTGATTTTTAAATTCTCAAAATTAAAAAATATGGGAAAATTAGGCATTGTTATGAATATTGCCAATTACCACACACTTTTAAATCTTATAAGAGACTGGATAAAGTGGTACAAATTTTAGATCTGTAATTTAAATAGTTTTTGATATATAGTGATTTTAAGGTTTAAAATTGTAACAAAAGTTGCATAATTTTGGGCATTTAAAAATTAATCACTCAAAAATGAAAGATCCAAAAAGTTTTAATTCGGGATTTTCCATGCAAACTACTACTACTACTACTACTACTACAAATGTACAAAAAAGTATCATAATCTGAGAGGTTAAGTACTAAACCATTGGTTGATTTCACCTGGAGTCACCCTTTGTTAATTCCTGCATTACCTTTTTGAGTGCCAGATTGAAAAGATCAGTTTATAATCCATCTAGTTGTGATAACACTCCATGTGGAAATTTTGTCATTTTATTCCTAGATTTGCTTTAGATTTTATGTTACATAGGCATATCACTAAAAGTATCACTAATTTCTTTGGTATGCCAAATTCTGTCATCGTTTTAATCACTCGGTGTGCGGATACTATCGTAAGCCATCTTAAAGTCTACAAAGAGGAAATATAATTATGGGCCATATTTTTTTTTTCTTTTTCACTGATCTGTTGTATGATAAATATCTGGTTGGTGATTGATCATCTTGTTTGTAAACCTCCTCAGTGCTCTCCAGTTATTTCTGTTGCCGGAGGTTTGATTTATTGTAGTAGATAGTTGATCATCTTATAGCAGATATTGAGTAGTTCCACACCCTTATAGCTGTCACCTATTGACTTTTTCTTTTTGTGTATGGGACCTATCACAGCTACCTTCCATTCCTCTGGTTTTACCTGTTTTATTCAGCTTAACTCAATCAGCTTGTGGATTTTGGAGCAGAGGGCTTCGTCCCCGGCTTTGAGAAGTTTGGCTGGAATTCCATCCTCTCTTTGACTCATGCTATTCTTAAGTTTTTTTATCTGGTTTCTTATCTCCTCAATGGTGGGTAGAGGATTTTCTGGGTGCATTGTTACTGGGTCAATAAACTTGAGTAATTCAGTTGGTTCCTTGAAATTTAGTAGGTCCACGAAGTATTCCACCTATCTTCTCCCAATCTCTTGATCTCCTGTTAGCCCCCTTCCATTGCAAAGTTTTATGATTTGGTGTTGGTGGTTTGATCTTCTGTAAACCTCTTCAGTTTCCTATTTAACTCTTTACATCTATTTCCATGAAAGTCTTGCTGAGTTTCCTCCATGATGATTCTTACATATCTTACGTTTGCTGTCCTTAACATGCCCTGTTTTGCCATCATATTTCTTCAAACTTTGATTTTACTTATTCCTGCATATTGCTTTGTTACTGTGTACCCATAGCAATTCGGTCTGCTGTCTCTCATGTATAGCTTCCTCATATTCTTCAGCCAGCCATCCTTGTTTTTCCTTAATTCTTTAGTTGCATCAGTAATTACCTTCCAATTCTGATTTGTCTTTATATTTTCATCTTATTCCTTCTGCAATACTTCAGAATTGTTGTTTAAAGTTACTACATAATTTTAAAATCTTAACTTCGTATTTACGACTTCTGTTTGGTCATCCTCTAAATGATGCCATGGTTTCATCTGTGGCAGTGGATTTATCTTGTGTATCTTCTTCACAAAATTTGCTCTACAATAACTAATGTTTCTTTGATGTTACTAGTTTTATAATATTTTTAACTGGTTTATTGTCTCCTCATTTAGTACACACAAGGAATACCTGAATCAGAATTCTGACTTAAACTGTAGGCAAAGGTTAATGTTGAACTGGGTATTTGTGCTTTTGTAATCTGTTTTTGGATACAGCACCAGTGCAGTGTACATAAAAAAAGCTAAACAACTATACTTCATCTGTGCAGTTGGGCTTAGGTAGTTTACAATTAAAAGCTGTGCTGCATTTGCATTGCATCAGTTACATTAATCATTAATAACAAATATCTCCTCAACAAAAATATGTTAAAAATTTGGTGTACATTCCAATCATTCTTATCTGTAAGTATTTATGATTGTATTTTTCCTGATTACCTTTTTCCTAGCAAGTTAACACAATTCATTTCAAACAACCTTTACTGAGGTGATTAATATATGTGCTAGGACCACAAGACTACTTACATTACCACCATGAATATAATCAGTCATCATACCCACACCACTGCTGTCACCATCACTAATACCATAATCAGTCAAAACTGTCATTTTGATAAGTTTACATAGTCATAAAGTCTCTCTGCTTTATGTGTGCAAGCCATTTCATCTAAAGCCTTCAGTAACGCAATACTCACTGTTCATAACAATACAGAAACAAGAAGTCCACTATAAAAAGAAAATATAGTGGCATTGATATTTTGTAATAATTAGTAATAATTTTAGCTCAAACTAAATTTTGCAAATATATTATAAAACAGTAACATATATCATATCATGTTTTTATATTCCACATTAAGGTATTACTAATTAATGTCTACAGCATGAAGCTAGTAACGAGTAGAATTGCAAGAAACTGTAACTGCAACCGAGACTCGACTTATAACGTCTCACATGCTTGAGATAACATCTGCGTGCTACGTGACATCTATATTGTGTACTTCAACAAACTTGCGTGAGCTGGGGTTGTATAACAAAGCATGCTATCCAATGATATTCGTAAATGCATTGAAAAATCTGGCTAGTGACAGCCCCATGGGATACTGTGTAAAGCACCAATGTTACTAGCAACAGTCTCATGGTGATCATTGTGTTAGTACACTTAATACCTGTGCTCTTTGCCTGCCTTGGTGCCCCATTGTGTTGGTCAGTCTATTGTTGTTGTTGTCTTCAGTCCTGAGACTGGTTTGATGCAGCTCTCCATGCTACTCTATCCTGTGCAAGCTTCTTCATCTTCCAGTACCTACTGCAACCTACATCCTTCTGAATCTGCTTAGTGTATTCATCTCTTTGTCTCTCTCTACTATTTTTCCCCTCCACGCTGCCCTCCAATACTAAATTAGTGATCCCTTGATGCCTCAGAACATGTCCTACCAACCGATCCCTTCTTCTAGTCAAGTCGTGCCACAAATTTCTCTTCTCCCCAGTTCTATTCAGTACCTAATTAGTTATGTGACCTACCCATCTAATCTTAAGCATTCTTTTGTAGCACCACATTTTGAAAGCTTCTATTCTCTTCTTGTCCAAACTATTTATCGTCCATGTTTCACTTCCATACATGGCTACACTCCATACAGAAACAAATTGCTGACACTTAAGTCTATACTCGATGTTAACAAATTTCTCTTCTTCAGAAATGTTTTCCTTGCCATTGCCAGTCTACATTTTATATCCTGTCTACTTCTACCATCATCAGTTATTTTGCTCCCCAAATAGAAAAACTCCTTTACTACTTTAAGTGTCTCATTTCCTAATCTAATTCCCTCAGCATCACCTGACATATTTTGACTACATTCCATTATCCTCGTTTTGCTTTTGTTGATATTCATCTTACATCCTCCTTTCAAGACACTGTCCATTCTGTTCAACTGTTCTTCCAAGTCCTTTGCCGTTTGTGCCAGAATTACAATGTCATTGGCGAACCTCAAAGTTTTTATTTCTACTCCATGGATTTTAATTCCTACTCTGAATTTTTCTTCTGTTTCCTTCAATGCTTGCTCAATATACAGATTGAATAACATTGGGGATAGGCTACAACCCTGTCTCACTCCCTTCCCAACCACTGCTTCCCTTTCATGCCCCTCGACTCTTATAACTGCCATCTGGTTTCTGTACAAATTGTAAAAAAATCTTTTGCTCCCTGTATTTTACCCCTGCCACCTTCAGAATTTGAAAGAGAGTATTCCAGTCAACAATGTTAAAAGCTTTCCCTAAGTCTACAAATGTTAGAAATGTAGGTTTGCCTTTCCTTAATTTATCTTCTAAAATAATTCGTAGGGTCAGTATTGCCTCACGTGTTCCAACATTTCTAAGGAATCCAAACTGATCTTCCGTGAGGTCGGCTTGTACCAGTTTTTCCATTCGTCTGTAAAGAATTTGTGTTAGTATTTTGCAGCTGTGACTTATTAAACTGATAGATCAGTAATTTTCACATCTGTCAACACCTGCTTTCTTTAGGATTGGAGTTATTATGTTCTTCTTGAAGTATGAGGGGTATTTCGCCTGTCTCATACATCTTGCTCACCAAATGGTAGTTTTGTCAGGGCTGGCTCTCCCAAGGCTATCAGTAGTTCTAATGGAATTTTGTCTACTCCTGGGGCTTTCAGTGCTCTGTCAAACTCTTCACACAGTATCATATCTCCCATTTCATCTTCATCTACATGCTCTTCCTCAAGTACATCGCCCTTGTATAGATCCTCTGTATACTCCTTCCACCTTTCTGCTTTCCCTTCTTTGTTTAGAACTGGGTTTCCATCTAAGCTCTTGATATTCATTCAAGTGGTTCTCTTTTCTCCAAAGGTCTCTGTAATTTTCCTGTAGGCAGTATCTATCTAACCTCTAGTGGGCAGTATCTATCTAACCTCTAGTGATGTATGCCTCTACATCGTTACATTTGTCCTCTAGCTATCCCTGCTTAGCCATTTTGCACTTCCTGTCGATCTCATTTTTGAGACGTTTGTATTCCTTTTTGCCTGCTTCACTTACTGCATTTTTATATTTTCTCCTTTCATCAGTTAAATTCAGTATTTCTTCTGTTACCCAAGGGTTTCTACTAGCCCTCGTCTTTTTACCTACTTGATCCTCTGCTGCCTTCACTATTTCATCTCTCAAAGCTACCCATTCATCTACTGTATTTCTTTCCCCCACTCCTGTAAGTCGTTCCCTAATGCTCTCCCTGAAACTCTCTACAACCTCTGGTTCTCTAAGTTTCTCCAGGTCCCATCTCCTTAAATTCCCAGCTTTTTGCTGTTTCTTCATTTTTAATCTACAGTTCATAACCAACAGATTGTGGTCAGAGTCCACAACTGCCCCTGGAAGTGTCTTACAATTTAAAACCTGGTTCCTAAATCTCTGTCTTACCATTATATAATCTATCTGAAACCATACAGTATCTCCAGGCCTCTTCCATGTATACAGCCTTCTTTCATGATTATTGAACCAAGTGTTAGCTATGATTATGTTCTGTGCAACATTCTACCAAGCGGCTTTCTCTTTCATTTCGTGCTGCCATTCCATATTCACCTACTACGTTTCCTTCTCTTCCCTTTCCTACTACCAAACTCCAGTCACCTGTGACTATTAAATTTTCATCTACCTTCACTATCTGAATAATTTCTTTTATCTTATCATACATTTCATCAATCTCTTCGTCATCTGCGGAGCTAGTTGGCATATAAATTTGTACTACTGTGGTGGATGTGGGCTTCGTGTCTATCTTGTCCACAATAATGTGTTCCCTATGCTGTTTGTAGTAGCTTACCCACACTCCTATTTTTTTAATTCATTATTAAAACTACTCCTGCATTACCCCTGTTTGGTTTTGTATTTATAACCCTGTATTCACCTGACCACAAGTCTAGTTAATATTAATTCCACATGGTCACTTTTTCATGTTCGTTTGATGTTTGGATTGCACATGTTTAATCGGTACATCAGACTGCATTTGCATGAACAACTTTGCACTAAATCTCAATTTGAAATGAAGACACACGTCTCATTGAAATCAAAAGGAAATTATTGGTAACCTGAACTTTTGTCCTAAACTCTGTATTATTAATTGTTTTATATTTTCATTAAAATAATCCTGATAAAATTAAGCAGACGCTTTAAGGAGTTTGATACATTACTTTTCTGTAGAGGTATGTGATGTAACTCTTAAGTCATAAAGTGACGGAATGGCTGGCTAGTAATTACCTTCAGGAAGAATTGTGGTACTGCCATTAGATACATTTAAAGGTACATGAAACTATCCTAGCTTTTGAGACTATTAGTCCCTTACTTGAGGAAGAGATAGGGATAGCTTGGGGAAGATTAAAAAGGAAGAACAAGTCATTCAGGCAGAGATTGAGGGGAGACAAATAAGTCCCCTTGTTCTCACAAGGGGCAGATACCATTCATCCTAGGGTCTGAGTGACTGTGCTAAATAGTACTGAGAAGCCCAACTTAGTGAGCAAACATTATTGCTTACAGTATTGTTTTCCTGCCAAGGTGGTTGATAGTGTTGAAAAATAAAATTTTTGAGGTGGCTTCACCTTTCATATGGAGAAAATAATTTGTCATGTGAGGTGACTTTATTTTATTGTATTTTCACAGATTCTCTGACAAGGGGACATTTGAATATGTATGTGATGAAACATTAGAAGCCTTTTCTGACTATTTTGAAGAACTTGTTGAAGGTTGTGGCCATTTAAAGTCTGCTGATGTAACATACAGTGTAAGTACATCAAGTATAAGTGTAAGGCACTTTGTTTGTGTGGCTCTGACTCTTACATTAAGCTCCCCTCATACCAATTTTGAACCATCACAGGAAGGTACACAACCATGAGCTAACAGCACCAAACGAGAATTGATCGTGATCTTGACTACTACTTGAGACTACAGCACTAAGTCATTATGCTCCATATCAGAGCTAAATAATATCAATCAATTGATTATGATGACAGTTTTGTGTTGCAGGTGGAGCAAATGTGTAGTGCTCACTTTCTTTTTGTCCTTTGTGTAATTTCGTTTGTCCTTAAATGGGACTGAAAATTTATGAGAGTCATTAAAATGTATTATTTGTAATAACACTACAGTGATAGATAGCAATACAAATTGATACTATCATATGAGAATAAAGCTTTCCATATACCAAAAAGATGGGGTGCTCATGAAAAGTGTGTAATGAATACTGTAAGTTTGATGGCTGCAGTTAGAGCTATATCTGAAGGGCATTATGTTAAGAGTGTCTGCAGTTTGTAACTGGACTAGTTTAAATGAATGTTTCAATAAAGATGTTCTGTGATGTCTCTACCATGATACACATGACCACTTGCTATACAAATGGCATCCTCCGAACTGTGTAACAAATAAAAAATAAAGAAAGGCACCAACTCATCTGAAGATTAATAAGGGGTGTACAGGCACATTTAAAAGACCCGGAAGATTAGAGCAGCTGTTTGGTATAGCCAGGACAGGAAAGAAGGTATTTTAAGGCAGAAAGGGGGGGGAGGGGGGAAAGAGAGAGAGAGAGAGAGAGAGAGAGAGAGAGGGGGGGGGGGGGGGGGTTATGGTTATAGGTGTCCGCAGGGATGGGGTTGAGGGGCCATATGCCCGCTCCTGGAATCTGGGTACTGACCTTTTTATTCATTATAGAATTGTCACACATTTATGGCAATTATTACCAGTGACTACTGAACTGCAGGTTTAACACTTCTCAGCGCAATGGGAACATTGTCACTTTAACAGTTACAATATATCTCAGATTGTTTTGCTATACATGGGAAATACTGCTGGATGTGGTGCTGAATTTGGTTACGTTCTGCAGTCAAGTTGAATGTGAAACCTTACAGAACAGTGCCGAAATAGTAATATTAATCCTTTCTGTCACGTTCTCCACAGCCCTTATCAAACTGCTGATTCCGTAACAAGAGGATTCTAATGCCAGTTCCCAGAACAACGTAAACAAGGCAGCAGTATTTGTGCCCCTTTAGCTCTGGGTTCACACTGTAGTTAGCTAGATATAATTAAGGTACAAATTATTGTAGGAAATGTTGTTGAAATGTAAACAGTAACGGCTAATGAAGAAAAATTTGTAGGGCTAGTATTACTTCTGGCTGATGTAATGGCCATTTATGTTACTTCTCCTTTCGTTTTTCATTTTTATTTTGGTAAATGGTTCTTATTCATTGTATGAGCCAGCCGCTGTGGCCGAGCGGTTCTAGGCGCTTCAGTCCGAAACCGCGCTGCTGCTGCAGTCGCACGTTCAGATCCTGCCTCGTGCATGGCTGTGTGTGATGTCCTTAGGTTAGTTAGGTTTAAGTAGTTCTAAGTCTAGGGGACTGATGAGCTCAGATGTTAAGTCGCATAGTGCTTATAGCCATTTGAACCATTGTATGATAAGACACATATGAAGATTTTATATTAGAGTGGTACTGTGTTTGACTGTTCCATCCAATCTTCATAATGAAATACTTGTCAAGAATTCACTTAAAAATCACAGCTTTAACTGAAACATGTATAAGTTTACTGACATGGACTCCTTAAATGAAAATATTAATTTTAGGTGTCTCATTGTCTTTCGCATTGCAAATCTAATTTTGTATTTAGTTTTCTGTGATACCATGATTATTTCTTTTTAGGATGGTGTTCTCACTGTAAATTTTGGAAGTCCTTATGGTACATATGTAATAAACAGGCAGACACCAAATGAGCAGATTTGGCTTTCCTCACCCTTAAGTGGACCAAAGAGATACGATTTCATCAGTGGACAGTGGATATATAAACATGATGGAGTACCATTGCACAAACTTCTTGATACAGAAATATCACAAATTGTTAAACAAACTGTAGATTTCTCAAAGTGTTTGCCTAATGTAAATGTTAAATGATCTTTCATAGATAACTTAGGTATGTATGTAAGTAAATTACTGTAGTTATTTGTGTGGCAGTATTGCAGATTAATGGCACATTAAAATGTCTGTATATGATTTTGATGTGTTTTGTTCCTGTAAAATAAATGTTGGCAGAGATAGATGTGGTTGTGTTTGCACCTTTATCAGTTTGTTCTTTGAAATGTACTGCTTGTTTGAAAATACCAGTGCCTGTTTGCTAAAGCACATATATTTGTTTTACTCTGTGATGTTCATATAGGCACTGACATGCACATCTTAACTGCACAATGCATGAAAAGAGTTGTCAACTTTTAAAAAGTCTTGACTTTTCTTATCAAAGTATGAATGAAATTTAAAACACACATGAATTTTGATCCTCATACAATTGCAGAAAACACACAGAATGAACATCTGTCTACTACACAATGTGTTTAAACTAGCAAATGTATAATCTGTAATGAATTTAAAATCCTCTTGAATTTTCACAATTCTTGCACTTCAGTTTCCTGATTTCTCATATGTTCTCATTACACAGTTAGTAGTTTAAAGTAAGACCACATCATACTGTCCCAATAATGATGTATAAATATTGATTATTATTTTTGTTTGTTTATTGTTATTGTCGTTGTTACACTATTCAGCATTTTAAAACATTTTGTCAGATGGTTTGTTGAAAGTAGGTGTTCTTGAATCAATTTGTTATGCTGATCCTAGAAATAACTAATGTTTTTGTCTGTCACATCAGGTTTTAATACAAAATGAGAAGTAATATTCTAACATCATTTCACACAAGGTGAAATTTTAATCAAAATATATTTAAAAAATAAAAAACATTAAAAACGGGGCTCTGAACTCCCCTAATTTGTTTCTTGACTACGTTGTATAAAAACAAGGCTTCCTTGCAGATTCTTGTTGATGATAACTGTCCCTCTTTAACATACGACTGTAGTCAGCCAACACAGATGCTGTTCAGTGCCGCTGGTCCCTCCTCTTAATATCTCGGTGAAAATGTTCACTCTGCTCTTCAATATAAAGTTCCAAATCCCCGGAAAGTACTCGACATGTGAGTAAAGTGGAGTTTCACACTCATGTAACAACCCATCATCTTGAAATTTTGCAACTTTTTTCAGCAATCGCCTTGTAATTAGAGATCTTTGTTATTTCATAGAAAGTTATCAGTTACCGATCGGAAGGTGGTCGTGTACTTTTTCCTCTTTCCTTCATTGTCTTCTCGGAATGAAAGAAGTCCCACCTTTAAATTCGTCTCATGTGGTGGGGGAAAATTTCTTGGAAAGGTGCTTAGTGCAGGGTCTACCCTGTGGTAGAGACTTCACAAAATTACTTCATCAAGCCCAATTTTATTTTAGGGGTGGAAGCAAGATTTTTTACAAGTGGTTCGTGCTGGGTACTTTCAGTTACAGGCACAAAATTTCTCTGCTCTGACCAAACTCACACTCTTCTGCCATGTTCCCCTGGGGGTTGGAATAGGCCCTACGTATTTCTGCCTGTCATAAGAAGTGACAAAAAGGAGTGTCTCACTTTTCAGCCCTATGAGTACAGGCCCAATTCTATGGTTTGACCTGCCACTTTCAAAATTAGAGAGAACTGCGGGCCGTATGGGGAAGGATGCCTTATGTGGCGCACAAGTTACCCATAGTGCCCTTAGATTTGATCTCCCGAATCTCTTGTCATGGCTTTGCATCTCCACCTGTGGTTCAACTATTTGTGCATGGACACTTTCTGGGCTATGTCATCTTCTTCCGTTGTTTCCTGTCCTACCTCCCCTCCCCCCCTCCCTCCCCTGCGCGTGACATTATTGGATTTCTTTGTGCCCAATATCCAGCCTGGTAGCCAGTCTATTGTGGTGGGGCCATCATGTACCTTTTTGGTGGTAGCCCCCTGAAAACACAGGGATCGCACTGCTGATACCCGAGTTGTAAACTCCACACGTATGCCAAATAGTAGATGCCTATCTTCCTGGGGCATGAGGACTCCCAGCAACGACCATCATGTCAGGTGGCCTCTGCTGTGGCTGGGTGGCGCCCGTGGGGAGAGCCCCTGATCGGTGTGGGTGGCATCAGGGCGGATGACCCGCAATGAAGCAGACTGTCATCTCTTGCTGATGTCCATATGGCACCAACAGTCTGTAAGAAGGGCAAGATCGAATACAATGCCGACAGGTATGACCCTAAATCGTTTCCATCCCTCGCTACACCATGGGAGGAATGTGGGGCTACAGAACGGAGAGAGCCATATTCGCCTCAGTTTTTAGTCTGTAGCAGAACTGATGGACTCCTTTCTATCTACGACGCCTCAATTTTTCATTGAACACTTGAGGATTAGTTTGGAGAAGTGACAGCACTATCCAAGATGCAAAACACGGCAGTCTTGATTCAGACAGCATCCCCAGCCCAATCCTGGGTGTTACTCACCTGTGACAAGCTGGGTGATACTCATGTTTCTGTCACTCCCATAAAAGCCTCAACATGGTCCAGGGGATCATTTTCCATCACAATCTCTTCTTGCATCACAATCTCCTCTTACAGTCTGACGACGAGCTCCACGCCAATTTAGAGTGGTGGGGTGTTTATTCCATCCGGTGCTTTTACAAGGAACTAAAACACAACAGGGTTGTTACTGGTGCTTTCATCTTGACCTTTGAGGGTGATTCGTTGCCTGAAAAGGTCAAAGTGATGGTTTACTGCTGTGACGTTGAACCATACGTCCCTCCCCCCGTGTGGTGCTTTAAGTGCTGGAAATTCGGGCACATGTCTTCCCGCTGCACTTCCAGCACCACATGTCAAGACTGGGAACATCACTGCATCCAGATACTGCATGTGCTCCACCTCCCACTTCTATCAGCAGTGGAGAGCACCACTCCCCCTGGTCACCAGACTGCTCAGTACTCCAAACGGAGCAGAAAATCATGGAGTACAAGACCCTGGACTGGTTGAATTACACAGAGGCTAAACATAAATTTGAAAGATTACACCCCCTTTGGTTGATATTGACATATGCTGCACCTACGTCACCATCGCCGTGCCAAGTACCAGTGGTTCCTTACTTTGTACCACGAACAGTGAGTCCACCGGGCCACCAGAATACATCTGCCTCCTTGGTAGTAGGGGCCAAATCTTCCTCCATGGCTCCCAAAGCACCTATTTTGGGAGCAAGTGCCCCCCCCCCCCCCCCCTTAAATGCAGAGGACATTGGTCTCCTCCCCCCCCCCCCCCCTACCAGAGAAGCAACAGCCTCCTCCTGCTCCTCTCATGCGGAAGGGGTCCTCTGGGGCCCTCTCTCCCCAGGTCTCCACTAATGCCACGGTAGACACTCGCCTGTGGCTCAAGAGGCCAAAAACTGCTGGACGGAAGAGCTTCGTGGTCTTACTCCGTGCCTGAAGCTGCTTCGGAGAAATCTTCCTAGCAAGCCCCTAAGGAGAAGCGAGAGAGCAAGAAAACTAAGAAGTAGTCTGCTAAGAAACAGGACCCTCTGGTGGCCCCAACACCACCACTCCCTATCAATTCTGCATCTGAGGATGCATTGGAGATCTTAGCATCCCCTGCAGACCTGTATCTCACTGATGTCTCATCCACCATAGAAATAGCTGCAAATACTCATTCGGAGGCAGCAGGTGACCCTGAGGCATAACCTGCCTCCTTGCACGCTTCATGCCTTCCCAGCCTCATGATAACATCATCTTCCAGTGGAGTGTCAGTGGTTTTTTCCACCATCTGGTTGAGCTAAAGCAACTGTTAAGCTTTACACCTGCTTCTGCACATTGCCCTTCAGGAAACCTGGTTCCCCAAAATGCGGACCCTGCTCTCCATGGCTACAGGGGATATTAAAAGAACCGTAATGACTATAATAGAGTGTCAGGTGGAGTTTGTGTCTATATCCTGAACTCAGTATGCTGTGAACCTGTGCCCCTTCATAATCCTCTTGAAGCTGTGGCTGCCAGGATAAGGATGACGCAAGAAATACCTGTCTGCAACATATATCTTCCTCCAGATGGTGAAGTACCCCTGAACGTATTGGCTGCACTGATTCATCAACTCCCTAACCTTTCTTACTTTCGGGAGATTTTTAACGCTCATAACCCCTTGTGGGGTGACACCGTGCTTACTGACTGAGGCACTGTCACAACTTGACCTCCGCCTCTTAGATACAGGTGCCCCCACACATTTCATTGTGGCACATGGCACATATTCAGCCATTGATATCTCGGTTTGCAGTCCTGGCCTTCTCCCATCTATCCAATGGAGAGCACATGACAACCTGTGTGGTAGTGACCACATCCCCATCTTCCTGTCACTGCCCCGGTGTCAGGCCCATGGACACCTGCCCAGATGGGCTTTATACAAGGCAGACTGGGAAGCCTTCACATCAGCTGTCACCTTTGAATCTCCTCCACGTGCTAACTTTGATGTGGTGGTTGAGCAGGTAACTACAACAATCATTTCTGTGGTGGGAAATGCGATCCCTCATTCCTTAGGGTGCCTCTGGGTGGAGACAGTCCCTTGGTGGTTGCCTGAAGTCACTGAGGCCATAAAGGAGCGTCAGTGAGCTCTACAGCGGCATAAGCGGCACCCTTCCCTGCAGCACCCCATAGCCTTTGAACGGGTCTGTGCCTACCCCTGCCAGCTTCTCAAACGACAGAAACAGGAGTGTTCAGAGAGGTATGTCTTAACTATTGGGTGCCACATGTCACCTTCCCTAGTCTTGGGCAAAGATCAGTGAGGTTTTGGGTACCAGGCCCTCACAGGTGTTCAAGGCATTTGCTACAGAACTGCTACAAATTTGTTGAGCAATAGACCGCGCCGCTCGAAATGTCAACACAACTGGCACTGCTAAGAGTATCCTACAACTTCCACAACGACAACGGGTTATATGCGATGCTGGTGACTACTTTGAAGGCCAGTAAAACTTTGAAACATGTATCTATTTTGTACGAGCTGTAAACAAATATTGGCCACTATTGAAGTTCCAACCCTCGTACGAGTGGGGTCTCTGGGGCCTGCTCTTGATTTTTATCCCGAATTTCCTGTCGCATTGTACTTTCCATGTCCAAGTTGGTGCCTCCCACAGTTCCCCTCATATCCAGGAGAATGGGATCCTACAGGGCTCTGTATTGAGTGTATCCCTATTTTTAATGGCCATTAATGGTCTAGCAGCAGCTGTAGGGCTGTCTGTCTCACCCCCTCTGTATGCAGACGACTTCTGCATTTTGTACTGCTCCACCAGTGCTGGTGTTGCTGAGCGGCACCTACAGGGAGCCATCCACAGGGTGCAGTCATGGGCTCTAGCCCATGGCTTCCATTTTTTGGCCGCAAAATCATGTGTTGCACACTTCTGTTGGCGTCATACCATTCATCCGGAATAAGAAATTTACCTTACTGATGATCCCCTCGCTGTAGTGGAGGCATATCAATTTGTAGAACTGGTCTTCAACGCCCGATTGACTTGGCTTCCTCACCTTCGTCAGCTTCAGTGGATGTGCTGACAGCACCTCAATGCCATCCGCTGCCTGAGCAACACCAACTGGGGTGCAGATCGTTCTACGCTGCTGCAGCTCTATAGAGCCCTTGTTCAATCCCGCCTTGACTATGGGACTTTTGTTTATGATTCAGCGGCACCCTCAGTGTTGCATTTACTCGACGCAGTGCACCACTGTGGCGTTCGACTAGCGACAGGAGCATTTAGGACAAGTCCAGCGACCAGCATACTGGCGGAGGCTGGAGTCCCTCCAGTGCAGGTCAGGCATGCACAACTGCTTGCCATTTATGTTGCACATATTTGTAGTTCTCCTGCACACACAAATTACCATCTCCTTTTCCCACTCACGGCATTTCATCTCCGCCTCAGTGGCCCAGCTCAGGGCTTACAATTGCAGTTCACTTCCGATCCCTTCTATCTGTACTGGAGTCCTTGCCTTTACACCTATACTCAAGGTCCATTCACGTACACCTCCATTGTGTACACCTAGGCCGAAGCTTCTCCTGGACCTTTCATATGGTCCTAAGTACTCAGTTAACCCCGCGGCTCTCCTCTGTCACTTCCTCTTGATTCTTGACATGTACTGGTACCATGAAGTGGTTTACTCCGATGGCTCAATGGCTGATAGTCACGTCGGCTTCATGTTTGTCCATGGAGGACATATTGAACAGCATTCCTGGCCCGATGGCTGTGGTCTTTTACTGCAGAGCTGGTGGCTATATCTCATGTTCTTGAGCACATCCATTCATGACCTGGGGAGCCATTTCTTCTGTGTACTGACACCTTGAGCAGCCTACAAGCTATCGACCAGTGCTACCCTCCTCATCCTTTGGTAGTGACCATCCAGGAGTCCATCTATGCCCTGGAACTGTCTGGTCGTTCAGTGGTGTTTGTGTGGACCCCAGGACACATCGGAATCCCAAGCAACGAACTTGATGACAGTCTGGCCAAACAGGCTACACGAAACCGCTTATGGAGATCAGCATTCCAATAACTGACCTTTGTTTGTTTTTGAGCCACCAGGTTTCTTGGCTTTGGGAGACGGAATGGCATAGTCTCAGTACGCACAACAAACTGCGTGCCTTTAAGGAGACTACGAGTGTGTGGCAGTCCTCCATGTGGGCCTCTCACAGGGGCTCTGTGGTTCTCTGCCAGCTTCGCATTGGCCACGCTTGGGCGACCCACGGCTACCACCTGCACCGTGAAGACCCGCCTCCATGCCAATGCAGCACCCGGTTGACAGTATGGTGCACTGTCCCACTTTGACTGCGCTGCGACAAAATCTTCAGTTACCGGATTCGTTGCTGCTAATTTCATCTGACAATGCCTCCTTGGCTGATTTAGTTTTCAGTTTTATTTGTGAGGGTGGGTTTTACGATTTGATCTAAGTTTTAGCACATGTCCTTTGTCCCTCTGTGTCCTCCACCTTAGTACTTTTAGGGTGGAGGTTTTAATGTGTTGTAGAGTGGCTGTCTCCTCTCTCTCTCTCTCTCTCTCTCTCTCTCTCTCTCTCTCTCTCTGTTTTGTGTTGTCAGTCTCGCTTGTTTTATTCTCACCCTTGTGGCATTGTTTTATTCGGAATAAGGGACCAATGACCTAGCAGTTTGGCAGTTTGGTCCCTTCCCCCTCTTTTAAACCAACCAACCAACCTATCTTCTGCCACGTTCTCTAAAACAGCTGGAGGAAGAGAACCAATCACATCTTCTCCATGCGCAAACTGGGCTAATGGCCGAATCAATGTTTGGGTACACAATTTGCCTCGTTTTTTTCCAACTGCACCCCTGAACATTATCTAAGCAGAAGTAAAAGTAATTAAAGTGATTTTTAGGCTCCCTCCACACCACTGGAACCATAGATGGAATGCACGTTTTCTTTTGTCCACAATCTTATTCTTTGCACACAATATCAGCAAACTGTCTCTGGTGCCCATCCCTTGTTGTGTTTTATTAATACTGTCTTAAATATACAGAATGATCATAATATAGCACTGGTAATCCAGGCCTGTGAGGCAAGCAACACTTAGAGGGTCACATAACAACTAGCATCAACAGGCATAACAACCTACAGGTATACAGGGCCGTACTGAGAAATTACCCTTCAACAGTATGCATAACCTTCTGGCACAGCAGTACATCTTTGAAGTCAAATGGCGGTGAAACTGTATGTGTTAGGAAAAAACTGAAAACAGATTTTGATTCAGCATATAAAGTTGAGGTAGTGTACCAGTGTTGTTGTTGTTTCTTTTTTCATCAGAGGAACAGCTGATGAGGAATTGTCAAGGTAATACAGTAAAAATCAGTAGTCCAAAATATACAACACAAGTCGTAACATCCTTGTCAGTAAAGGGCAGTTTCTTATGGGGGTGGGACATGTACATATGAGGATATGACAGGAGGTTGGCATTGAGTCTATGGAACCACCCCGGCATTTGTTTTGATGATTGACGAAAAACATGGAAAACCCAAATCAGAATATCAGAGCAGGCCAACCCCATCCTCCAGAATATGAGAACAGTGTTTCAAAAGCCACACTATACCATTTCTTTGATCCCTATTGTACATTGTTTTTAGATTTGCGCACAGTTTGTTTCAAGTAACTCATAATATAAAACAGCCCTGTTCATCACTCAACACATTAAGTGCTGTTGTTGGACCCTCCTGGTCTGTGAAGATGATACTGTGTCCCTTGCACCAACTCTAGTTTGTTCAGAGAGTACATTGTGTGTCTGCACATATTCATCCCAACTGAAAAACTTGTGAGCCAGCTTTCATGATGAGTGAGATGCTGAACTCGCAAAAATGACAGGATATTACTGTCATGCATTTTACTTCTTGACACAAGATTTCCTTGTGAAAGCAGTAAACTGTGATCACTTATTGAATGCTTCCCACAACTATGAGCCCTCTAAGTACTCTTTTATTGTGTAGTATGTGTTGTGGGTTGGCTGGGGAGAGCCAACACCAGGTTACTAGAGGAAGCCGAAAGGCACGCGTTTTAGCTCATGCAGGCTGGCGGAGGTCTGGAACAGGACAAGGAAATTAGACTTTAGAATAAACGGACGTAGCTGGTGGAATACTTAACTTTAATCCATTAATGATGAGCGTCGCTCTTGACGGTACATGTTTTACAGTATCAATAGTAACTGGTAATGGCGCCTTGCTAGGTCGTAGCAAATGACGTAGCTGAAGGCTATGCTAACTATCGTCTCGGCAACTGAGAGCATATTTTGTCAGTGAACCGTCGCTAGCAAAGTCGGTTGTACAACTGGGGCGAGTGCTAGGAAGTCTCTCTAGACCTGCCGTGTGGCGGCTCTCGGTCTGCAATCACTGATAGTGGCAACACGCGGGTCCGACATATACTAACGGACCGCGGCCGATTTAAAGGCTACCACCTAGCAAGTGTGGTGTCTGGCGGCGACACCACATTATGCATTACTTATGAAGAACATGTCAGCTAGTTTTTCGAACAGATGTATTTTAGTATTCTTTTTCAATTCATTTGACTGTTAATTATACAGCTTTTTCCCTGATAGAAAATGCAATTTTGGGTTTTTTGTTTGTTCTTTCTTGGTATATGTAAGTCCAAACAGGCTCTTGTTCCATAATTATATTTAGAACTATTATTGAAATACTTGGTGATGTTTTCTCTGATATGCACCACACATTGATAGCTGTACTCAATTGGTGCAGTAAGGATGCCCAATTTTTAAGTAGCTCCTTACAATGCCTGACTCCTACTTCTAGGTACTATTTGTGAGCTTGTTGGCTAATTCCTTACAAGTAAATCAATCGCATGTTCACCGTGGTCCTGTCAGTAGCAACTTGAAATTGATCAAGCACACAAGCTACAATAATTTCGACTCGATTTTATCTATGGGTGGGTTATGTGCTGCTGCCTTTTTTCCCAAATAATTATGCACGGAGGTAGCTGGACATATTACTCAGCGAAATTTTACAGATGTTTTCAACTATATTAAATCAAATGGTTGCAAATTGAATGAGATGTATTGTGAGGGTTTGTTTATATGTTAAGTTACCTCATTCTGATGTTCAGCTCGGAGTTGTGTCAAAACCCCAACTTGTCAAATATTCTTCTTATCTGTAGAATAACTGAATTTTTACTAAAATGTAGGACTTGGAAACTCTTATCTTTTTTCTGATGCTTACATATATGCATTATTGACATGAACTTCTCGTCATTGATACTACTTGCCAGTGTGGCTGGCACAGAAGACTCTTTGCTGCCTTTGACTACTTTGCCTGTCAAGACTCCAAGTACGTCTTCAACTTTCTTGTAACAGCATGGCAACCAGGCGGAATACCTCATGCAATAATGAAATACACAAAACATGACTTGTCCTCTAATAAATCTTCTTACATAGTATAGTAATTAACACTTTATATTCTGAACAGTTATCCTGAATCCCAAAAATGCATATAACTCTACTAATAAAGCTTGTTCATTTATATTCAGAATTAATAGGAGATTTCACTTCTACGAAACGAAATTATTTATTTCCATACCTTGACCACAAAATACCTGGAAAAGTAAGTCCATCTCCCACCATGCTGAAATTAGGTGGCAGGTATGTAATTAATAAAACAGCAGATTGCTTATTTTTCCCATGAAACATGGCAATTCGATATAATGTAATGTTTGGTAATATACTGTTCAAATTCATCATTGCAGACAATTAATGAAAATGTCTTTCGAATATTATTATGGTGCTGAGTAATACCTAATAGTTACCAACTAACTTTTACACTGCAGGGGTCGTAAAACCTCTAGAGCTGAACTATCTTGGGTCAGTACTGTTATAACAAGTTATTTATAGACCAGATATAAAGAAGGGTTCACACAGGGGATTTATTTCATGTGGATAGAGGGAGGATAGTACCTGTACTCCAACAGGGGAAGAAAGAAAGAAAGGAAAAGGAAGAACTAGGAGTGTAATGACGGAAGGAGGACAGAAGACAGATCCCAAAGCATGGTACCCTCCCCACCCCACCTCCAGCCAGGACTAACCTCCTGGGGGAGGTTCTTTGCTGGTGGGCCAGAGAATAGGATGCCACTATCTTCATCACTCTACACCTTGAAAAGTGGTTCCTAAAGTTTTATCCACTCTCAATTCTGGCAATCCCTTTGGCATTCCATTTAACCAGAATCCATACCATATACATCTTTAGTATATGCAAGGATTACGGATTTAAACATTTTCGACACCAGAGACAGCCTCTTTCCAATAGTTTGAAGTCTCCATGTACACTTCAACATATTCCTGATCAATAACTTCTGGATTCACCTACCCTTTCAAACTAGGCTTTCAAGTCGGTTCGATTTGTTCAGTCCCCAATGAAACACTCTGAGACATCATTTAATAATCCCAATTCCAAAGAAAGCAGATATTTGCAGGTGTGAAAATTACTGCACTATCAGTTTAATAAGTCATGGCTGAAAAATACTAACACGAATCCTTTACAGAAGAATGGAAAAACAGGTAGAAGCTGACTTTGGGGAAGATCAGATAGGATTCCGGAGTAATGTAAAACACGCAAGCCAGTACTGATCCTATGACTTCTCATAGAAGATGGGTTAAGGAAAGGCAAACCTACATTTATAGCGTTTAGAAACTTAGAGAAAGCTGTTGACAATGTTGACTGGAATACTCTTTCAAATTCTGAAGGTGACAGGTGTAAAATAGAGGGAGCAAAAGGCTATTTCCAATTTGTACAGAAAACAGGTGGCAGTTATGAGTCAAAGGGCTCCAAAAGGGAAGCAGTGATTGTGATGGGAGTGAGACAGGGTTTAGCTAATCCCTGAAGTTATTCAATCTGTATATTGAGCAAGCAGTAAAGGAAACAAAAGGAAAATTAAAGCCCAAGGAGAAGAAATAAAAACTTTGAGGTTTGCCAATACCATTGTAACTGTCAGGGACAGCAAAGGACTTGGAAGAGCAGTTGAATGGAATGGACAGCATCTCAAAAGAAGGATATAAGATGAACATCAACAAAAGCAAAACATTGTTAATGGAATTTAGTTGAATTAAATGTGGTGATGCTGAGGGACTTGTTGTTGTTGTTGTTGTTGTTGTTGTTGTTGTGGTCTTCAGTCCTGAGACTGGTTTGATGCAGCTCTCCATGCTACTCTATCCTGTGCAAGCTTCTTCATCTCTCAGTACCCACTGCAGCCTACATTCTTTTGAATCTGCTTAGTGTATTCATCTCTTGATCTTCCTCTACGATTTTTACCCTCCACGCTGCCCTACAGTACTAAATTGGTGATCCCTTGATGCCTCAGAACATGTCCTACCAACCGGTCCTGTCTTCTGGTCAAGTTGTGCCACAAACTCCTCTTCTCCCCAATTCTATTCAATACCTCCTAATTAATTATGTGATCTACCCATCTAATCTTCAGCATTCTTCTGTAGCACCACATTTTGAAAGCTTCTATTCTCTTCTTGTCCAAACTATTTATCGTCCATGTTTCACTTCCATACATGGCTACACTCCATACAAATACTTTCAGAAACGACTTCCTGACACCTAAATCTATACTTGATGTTAACAAATTTCTCTTCTTCAGAAACGCTTTCCTTGCCATTGCCAGTCTACATTTTATATCCTCTCTACTTCGACCATCATCAGTTATTTTGCTCCACAAATAGCAAAACTCCTTTACTACTTTGTGTCTCATTTCCTATTCCAATTCCCTCAACATCACCTGACCTAATTCGACTACATTCCATTATCCTTGTTTTGCTTTTGTTTATTTATTTATTTTTATTTACATACCAAGTTCCATAGGACCAAACTGAGGAGCAAATCTCCAAGGTCATGGAACGTGTCAGTACATGAACTTACAACATAAAAGTAATAATAGATAAAAATAAATGTTCATGTACCTGAAAGAAAATCAGTCCATAAGTTTAAGCAAACGCTATCAGCAATACAATGAGAATCAGCTTAATTTTTCAAGGAACTCCTTGACAGAATAGAAGAAGTGGCCCATGAGGAAACTCTTCAGTTTTGATTTGA
This sequence comes from Schistocerca piceifrons, assembly GCF_021461385.2. Classification (NCBI taxonomy): domain Eukaryota; kingdom Metazoa; phylum Arthropoda; class Insecta; order Orthoptera; family Acrididae; genus Schistocerca; species Schistocerca piceifrons. The sequence continues at coordinate 573,475,890 of NC_060138.1, forward strand.
AAGTGCGTGGATTACTGCTAAGATTTTTTAATTCGAGTGGCAGCTTATTGAAAATGGATGCAGCAGTATACTGCACACTTTTTTGCACAAGAGTTAAGGAAGTCCGATCCAAATGGAGGTTTTATTTCTGCCGGGTATTAACCGAGTGAAAGCTGCTTATTGTTGGAAATAGACTAATATTGGTAACAAGAAACGACAATAAGGAATATACATATTGAGAGGCCAATGTCCAAATACACAGACTCGTGAACAGAGGTCGACAAGAGGTTCGTGAACTCACAGCACTTATTGCCTGATCCGCCCATTTCTGAGCCAAAAATATCCTTCTAGAATGGGAAGAGTTACCCCAAAACATAATACCATACGACATAAGTGAATGAAAATAAGCAAAGTAGACTAATTTATGTGTCGAAGTATCCATCACTTTCGATACCATTCGAATAGTGAAAATGGCAGTATTAAGTCTTTGAACGAGATCCTGAACGTGGGCTTTCCATGACAGCTTACTCTCTATCTGAACACCTAGGAATTTGAACTGTTCAGTTTCACTAATCATATGCCTATTCTGTGAGATTAAAAGTCAGGTTTTGTTGAATTGTGTGTTAGAAACTGTAAAAACTGAGTCTTACTGTGATTTAACGTTAGTTTATTTTCTACAAGCCATGAACTGAGGTCATGTACTGCACTACTTGAAACCGAGTCAATGTTGCACACAACATCCTTTACTACCAAGCTAGTGTCATCAGCAAACAGAAATATTTTAGAGTTACCCATGATACTGATCTTGACAGTACCCCACTCAGATCCCACATCACAGCCGTTATCAACATTGTGAATAATGACCCTTTGCTGCCTGTTGCTAAAGTAAGAGGTGAACCAATTGTGAGCTACTTCCCTTATTCCGTAATGGTCCAACTTATGGAGCAATATTGTGAGATCAACACAGTCAAATGCCTTTGTTAAATCAAAAAATACGCCAAGCGTTCGAAACTTTTTGTTTAGTCCATCCAGTACCTCACAGAGAAAAGAGAATATAGCATTTTCAGTTGTCAAACGACTTCTAAAGCCGAACTGTACATTTGATAGCAAATCGTGTGATATAAATTGATCAAATAACCTTACATACACAGCCTTTTCGATAACTTTTGCAAACACTGATGGCATAGAAATAGGTCTAGAATTATCTACATTATCCCTTTCTCCCTTTTTATAAAGGGGCTTTACTACTGAGTACTTTAGTCGCTCAGGAAACTGACTATTCCTAAAGGATAAATCACAAATATGGCTAAATACAGGGCTAACATGTGCAGCACAGTACTTTAATATTCTACTAGACACTCCATCATGACCATGAGTGTCCTTAGTCTTCAGTGATTTAATTATTGACTCAATCTCCCTCTTGTCTGTATCACAGAGGAGTATTTCAGACGTCAATCTCAGAAAGGCATTTGCTAAGAAATTTATATGATTTCCTGTAGAAACTAAATTTTTATTTAATTCACCAGCAATTCTCAGAAAATGGTTGTTAAATACTGTACATATATCTGATTTATCAGTAACAGAAATATTATTACTGCGAACTGACTTTATATCATCAACCTTGTGCTGCTGACCAGACACTTCCTTCACAACTGACCATATGGCTTTAATTTTATCCTGTGAATTAGCTATTCTATTTGCATACCACATACTTTTTGCCTTGCTAATAACATTTTTAAGCACCTTACAATGCTGTTTGTAATGGGCTACTGTAGCTTGACAGTGACTACTTCTAACATTTTGATATAATTCCCACTTTGTTCTACATTATATCCTTATCCCACTAGTCAGCCAACCGGGCTGTCCATTACTGCTAGTACCCCGTTTAGAATGTTCTACTGGAAAGCAACTCTCAAAGAGCATGAGAAATGTGTTATGGAAAGCATTGTATTTATCATCTATATTATCAGCACTATAAACATCTTACCACTCTTGTTCCTTGACAAATTTTGAAAAACTCTCTATTGCTGTTGAATTAACTTTCCTACGTAGTTTGTAATTAAATACGACATTGGTTTGAGTACAAAAACCTTTTAGTGTTAAAATTTGTGCATCATGGTCTGAAAGGCTATTCACCCTTTTACTAACAGAATGCACATCTAGTAATGAAGAATGAATAAAAATATTGTCTATGACTGTGCTACTGATCCCCTGCACCATAGTTGGAAAAAACAGTTTGCATCAGATCATATGAATTTAGGAGATCTTCCAACATCCTTTTTCTTGGACCATCATGTACAAAATTAATTTTGAAGTCACCACATATAACTACTTTCTGGTACTTCCTACAAAGTGAATCAAGAACCCTCTCTAGCTTAAGCAAAACTGCTCTGAAGTCGGAGTTACGGGACCTATAAACAACAGCTATTAGAAGTTTAGTTTCACTAAATTCAACTAATGCTGCACAACTTTCAAATATCTGTTTAGTGCAGTGTCGTGATACGTCTATGGACTCAAATGAAATACTGTTTTTTACGTACACAGCCACTTCCCCACCCCGCAAGGAACTCCTTGAGAAACAGCCAGCTAATCTGTAGCCTGGTAAAGGAAGCCTCTGAATTATCAAATTATTTAAGTGGTGCTCTGATATACCAATAATTTCAGAGTTAACATCTATTAGCAGTTCACTAACTTTATCTCTAATACCTATTATATTTTGATGAAATATGCTAATTCTTTCTCTGCTTGGAAACATTACATCCTCTGGAGGTGAGCCCTTAGTTAGAGGCACTTCCTTTAAGCAGGTATACGTATCAGCTGACTTCAGTCTAAAAAAAGTTCAGCTCTAACACCAACTACTACAGGAATTTTTCCATGAGTGATACCACCACCACCACCACCACCACCACCACCACCACCACCCACTACACTGTCACCTATAAGCTTAGCCAGCCTCCCCTTCCCATATCTAAGGAGGTGCAGGCCATGCCTAGTGAAACCCCATCTACTGATAGACTCAACTGGCACCACTGAGATGTGATCCATGCCATCCGCCATCAGTGTCCTCCCCAGCCCCACATTAACGCGCCTAACAGCTGAATTAAGGTAAGGCCGATCATGACGCTGAAACAGTTGCACGAAATGCACATTAGTGCCACCAGTTTTAGTAGCTACCTTAACCAAGTCACCACTGACATCATATTCCCCGTCCCTATCGAGACTGTACCCTGCTCCACCCACTATCACTACCTGATCCTCTTTCATAAAATTCTTACATAACTCCCCTATGCTTCCAGTCACCTGAGCCAACCCTGCACTAGGCTTCACAATGCTGGTGACCTGGTACTCACTCCCCAACACTTCCTGCAACTGCTGGCCCACACCTCTACCGTGGGAACTACCTAGCAGCAGAACCATCTTTCTGCTAGACTTTGCAACTAACCTAGGCCTCCTAATTGCTGAGGACTGCTGCAAGTTACCTACATCTATAACTGCACGAGGCTCCTCTTCACTCAACTCTGACAGTTGGTCGTATCTGTTGAATGTATGCAAAGTAAAACTGTCTGAATACCTCCTGTTCCTAGCAACCTTCTTGCCAACTGCCAGTTCCCATTCCCCACCACCCTTCACCCTCCTCAACCTATCTAGTTCCTCCTTTGCGCATTGTAACTGCACCTGAAGCGCACAGATCTTACGCTCCTGCTCCTCTATTAACTTGTTTCTACTACAGATTCTACATTCCCAGGAGAAGATCTCCCTAAAATGACCACTGGCTCCCCCACTGCATTCCCCCCAATGAAAATACTTTGAGCAAATCCCACACCTTAATCCACTACTCACAAACCTATGACAGAGCCCACACTTTTCACTCATGGTAAAATTTTACAGTTACTGAAAAAAAACTGTACGTCTATGTTACCAAAGTTCAGTTGCACCAGTAGAACTAGTTAAGAACTAACAATAATGGTCTCGAAATTCTCTGCCTACTAAGAAAGCAGCTACTTGTATTAATACTATTAGAACACAGCCGATACCAATACCAGCAAAACTTCACAAAATTACTAGCTTAAACCAAAAAATTAAAACGACCACTGTAACACTAAGCGAAGTTAAAACACTAAATGAAAATTTTACTGAAATATTTCACTAGAAAGAATAATAAACGTCAGTTGAAAACTAAAGCACGAAATTTACTAAACGACTTCAACACACTGAAAACTCTATAAAACACAGTGAGCGAACGATTACAGAAGTTTATTAAGCCATTATTTCGCCACAAACGGCACACAACACCGCTGAAATCTATTAAATTTAATAACTGTATTACAGAGCACAATAAGTTTGCCAGTACTTAGCACATAAACGCTACAGCTGCAGTGCACGGCGCAAAATGTAAACACACTACTGAGGCGTGAGGCTTAGACGAACGACGAAAGCAGACTCACAAATAATAGACCACTTGAGTCAATAACACAGGAAGAAAGACTGAGATTAATGAAAATCCACTAATAAGTTACTTTTATGGCAAATATTAAAACAAATAAACTTTAAAATAAGTAAAATGTTGTTGACATTCATCTTATACCCTCCATTCAAGACACTGTCCATTCCATTCAACTGCTCTTCCAAGTCCTTTGCTGTCTCCGACAGAATTACAATGTCATCAGCGAACCTCAAAGTTTTTATTTCTTCTCCATGGATTTTAATGCTTGCTCAATATACAGTTTCCCCTTGCTTTCAGCCGTTCGCAGTATCAGCACAGCAAGGCCGTTTTGGTTAGTGTTACAAGGCCAGATCAGTCAATCATGGCTATCTGTATCGTTGAGGCACGCAAGCCTCCCTACCAACGGCAAGGTCCATTGTTCATGGGGGGGGGAGGGGATCTGAGGGACTTAAGATTAGGAAATGAGGCACTTAAAGAAGTAAATGAGTTTTGTTATTTGGGAAGCAAAAAACTGATGATGGTCGAAGTAGGGAGGATATGAAAATAGACTGGCAGTGGCAAGAAAAGTATTTCTGAAGCAGAGAAATTTGTTAACATTGTGTATAGATTTAGGTGACGGGAAGTCTTTGCTTAAAGTTATTTGTATGGAGTGTAGCCATGTATGGAAGTGCAACATGGACGATAAACAGTTTAGTAAAGATGAGAATGGCTTTTGAAATGTGGTGCTGCAGTAGAATGCTGAAGATTAGGGAGTAGATAATGTAACCAATGAGGAGGTACTGAATAGAACTGGGGAGAAGAAATTTATGGTACAACCTGACTAAAAGAAGCGATTGGTTGGTAGGTCACATTCTGAGGCACCAAGGGATTACCAATTTAGCACTGTAGGAAAGTGTGATGGGTAAAAATCATAAAGGGAGACTACAAGATGAATACAGCCAGCAGATTCAGATTGATGTAGGTTGCAGTAGTAACTCTGAGATGAAGAGGCTTGCACAGGATCCAGTAGCATGGAGAGCTGCATCAAACTAGTCTACAACACAGTCTACCAATTACACTAGACAATATTGAGACCATTTGTATTGTTATCAGCCTTCTCTTGTTCACTGATGAATGATTTCAAGTCTTGAACACTGTACATACCTATCCTTCCCTGTATCTGGGCCAGTTGAAATGACTTTGTTTTGGTAGGGCGTCTTAGTTATTAAGAATGGCCTCTCATATAATGAGTGAAATTTGCTTATAATTTTTTCACGTTTTCACTATTTTGGTAACTGCTAACTAAAACCTAGTCACCCACATTGTACTTCATGGGCATACCTTACTCCCACCTCTTTTTCCTTCTCTTAGTCTCTCTCATTAGCAACTAATTCACAGTTTTGCTCCATGACTCTTGTGTACCAACAGGTTCCTGTGGCCATCCAACCCATTTTAGGAGGTATTCTCCTTCCATTTGTTCCCCTACTGTTTCTACTGGGGAAACTTCAGTGACTGAATGTAGCAACACATTTAGTACCTTTTCAAATTCTCCCACAATATCTGTCCATTTTATGGCCGAGTGCACCAATCTCGATAAACAGTTAACCATGGTTAAGTCGATATATAATCCTGTTCAACGCAAAATTCTGGTGCACCAACATCGATGTAAGTTAAATGAGGGAATCGACCGTGGTTGTATTTAACCAGGGTTCTTTCCCAGTTTTCTCGACATAACTGTGGTTTTAAAAGCATACACTATTAAGGTGGCAGCACGTTTTGATGTTATGGATGGCACTGAGGAAGAATTGTTATACCTTGACCATTTAAATCATGACCGAAACTGCGTTGGAGTGATTGTGGAAAGGGGAAACCTTTTTGAAGATTATGGTCACAGGAAGTTTGAAGAGAGATTTCGTCTGTCAAAAGAAACAGTGTGGTGATTATTTAACCAAATTAATGATAGGTTAGAGTTTCCTACTGATCGGAATACCCCTATTTCGCCGATAAACATACTTTTGATTACTTTAAGGGTATATGTAACTGGTGCATCCAACATTCTTACTGGGGACAACAGTAATGTACATCATGCAACAGCACAACGAATCATCAGTAATGTATCAGACATCATAGCATCAATGTCTCCTCACTTTATAAAATTTCCTACAAGAGGAGAAGTGCGTTCTGTGATGTATGGTTTTAGTCAATTGGACCGATTTCCTGGCGTTCTTGGTACCGTGGATTGTACCCATATAAGAATTCAGTCTCCTGGAGGACATAATTCGGAACTTTTCCGCAATAGGAAATCATATTTTTCCTTTAACTGTCAAACCATTAGTGATCACAATTTGTTTATAAGAGATATTGTTGCTTGATGGCCGGGCTCTGTGCACGACAGTACCATATTTCTCAAGTGCACTCGCAGAGCTCAATTGAAAACGGAGAAATACCACAAGGTCACTTATTGGGAGATAGTGATTATGCATGTAGATCCTACTTGTTAACTCCACTTTTAAATCCACAAAATGAAGCAGAGCATCGATATAACAGGTCTCATATTAAAACTAGAAACACTGTTGAGAGAAAATATGGCATGTGGAAGAGAAGATTGCCCATATTATCTGTAGGAATAAGATGTAATCCACAGAAAGCAAAATCAATAATTGTGGGTACGGCTGTCTTGCATAATATTGCGAGGAGTACAAGAAGTGAAGAACCACCAGAAGATCCAGAAATTTCTCTACTTTTAAATCAGTTACGTGACGAGAGAGGCCCCAACATTGAAGATAATGAACCTATGCTACCTGGACAGCAGATGTATTAATGATACATTACCTGGAAGACCAGTTCGCCATGCTATAATTAATGAACATTTCCGATAAGGTAACATAAATTCAGACATTGTTCAGAATGAATAATTATGATTATAGTTACGGGATTTCGCCGTATTATTAATTTTTCCGATTATTTCAGCGTGTAATCTATTTTTTTCTGCTATCTAGGGAACATAAAAGTACTCAATGAACTGGGTGTGTGATGAGAAATTTGAGGTTGTGGCGTGCCAGGGACAGGATGTGCTGTCTACAGACAATTACCCAGCTGCTGCTTTTCTGAGATATTTTTTTAGTGTGGAACTGTTGATAATTCATTATTAAAGATATATTTGTCGTATCACATTGGTTGTGAAAGCAATGCAGTACTCTGTTATTTATATACATGTTCAGTTTCTGGGTATGTACTTAAATTTGAGAACAAATGACTCCATTACAGTCAGAGAGAGTGAGAGTAAAAGTGAGTGGAATAAAATATAATGGATAGTTCTGTATTATGTTCACTGTAGATCCTAAACATCTCTCAAATTTTTTACTGTAACAACTAATATGTGAATGTCCAACAGTTTTGCTATATTAAAAGAGCACATTGTTTATTATTAGAACCTTTCAGATTAGAGATTATTTTACTGCACTTCTGTTCACCATTAATGCAGTCTTATCACCTAGATTACCTTAAACTTGTGAATATGCAGTAAACACATAGGCACAAAATAAATAATCATTTGTGTAATAACATAAAATGTCAGTTTGGGATAGTTTATTTCTTAAATTGTTTCCATATTAATCACTACTCTTTGTTTACAATATGATTTGCTTCAAACATAAGTGTGTGCGGCTATAAGGTTGTGCAAAGAATTGAATTACATTGTTAATTCTAGCCAGTCATGCCTTCAGCAGCACTTACACAATATTTTGTACAACTGTATGGTATCAAAAAAATACAAAAAATTGAAGACAAATTTTTGTTTAGAAATTGCCACCAAAAACAAGTTCTCATTGCTACAAAAGGCAATGGAATTTTGTCGGCAATGTCTAATACTTTGGGGATCAGTGCAAGAGTAATAATTAGTTAAGGAGTGTGCTACTTCGGAAGATATGAAAGTGGGACCGTAATGCTGTGGGTTGTCTGTAAGAAGTGTCATACTTGTAAGTTATTACTGAGGAAAATTCTCTCCCTCACTCTGTCACTGATATTGATGCAGTTTTTTCACATATTTAATGCTCACCTTTACAGAAGGGAATTCCTTGTGATTGCATAGTGCCACTGAAAAATGCCTCACTACAAATACAGTTGTGGCAGAAGTTATGGGTTGCCATCATAAACATTAGCAGGTGCAGAGTATTGCTACGAAAGCCACACATGCTACGATTACTATAGCAGAAAACAGTGCCCCATCATAGGAATGCATTACTGAAAATACCTTGCTACAAATTCTGTTGTGATAAAAGTTATGGGCTGACATTATAAACATTAACAGGTGCAGAGTATTGCTAGAAAAGCCACACAATGCTAATCTCACTACTGCAGAAAAGAGTGTCAATATTAGCAATATATTACTCAATGATGCCTCTCTACAAACACTGTTGCGATAAATGTTACAGGTTTCCACCATACACATTACCAGGTGGTGTAGCTAGGAAAGCCACATACGCCATGCTTACTTTTGCAGACAAGAGAACCCATCACAGCAATGTATTTCTCAAAATGCCTCACTTCAAATTGTACTGTCATAAAAGTTATAGGTTCCCATTATAAACATTACCAGGTGCAGAGTATTGCGAGGAAAATGGCACACACAAAGTTATGGTTTGGAGCACTTTCCCTCATAATTTAATATGTTAGGATATTTCTGGTATAAATAATCCAAAACATGATTACATTGGGCGTCATGTATATAATTGTTACAGCACATATGTTCATTTAAAAGGTAGAGTAACAAGGATGCTTTATTACTATTATTTTGTTTCATTAATCGTCTACCTCATTGTTAAGTCATTTAAGTAGAAATTGGCACCTGACGTTACAGCTGCAGGCCTGCAACTGACATGTAGCTTACTTGTGTAAACTGCAGTGTTGCTAATCTGTTTTTGTATATGAAGTAATTTTAATTTTAAGTGATTGGATGAAACTTGGTCCAGACCCTATAAGCTGTAAGCAGATATTAGACAACAACTAGAATAGTAGCAGTCATCACTAATGGGACAAACACAGAGAAACAATTTGAACTGTGAGACAACTTTCATACTTTAGATAGAATACAACACAGCACAGAAAAATTACAAAAATTCACTGTCACAGGAAAAAAAATCACGTTACTGGCATTTTTCTTCTTCCAGTGTTTTAGTTTTTCTTTCAGGGACAGAATCTTTAAATTTTTAATCCTCAGCTCCTTCTTATGTTCTGCCTTTATCATGTGTAATTGGGCCTCCAGTAGTTCCACTCTCTTCTTGCACACATTTTCGATTACTGTTCCCAAACCTGATGGCCCTGGTTTTGCAGGCATCCTGTGACAATGCCTTGTATTTTTTGCTGTGCAAATGTTTTCATTTGGTGGATCAGGAGACTGCAAAACAAGACTGAAACTGGATGACATTCACCAGAACATTCTTTGATGTCTCTTTACTTTGTATTACGTCAGGTGTGTGGGAAGTGCTAGGTTCTGTGCACTCTGCTAACTCGACAACTGAAGCAGGTGGCATGTTCTCACTGCACTGCACTGCACTCCATGTTAACAACATCCACAGTCATACTAAACTGTGCATCGGAATCATATGCATTTAACGTTTTCATTGAGGAACCAACAATTTCTAACAGTTTAGCCCGATCATGGATCTTGGTTGTTTGGGTAGGCTTCCCCCCACCTGTTTTACACACTTCTACCTTTTCTTCTGAAATGTCTTTTCGAAGTCTTCTTTTCATGTTTTCATAACAGGTTTTCAGCCTGTCACAGGATCTCTTTGTCACACCTGAAATTAAATAAATGTTGTAGTTTGTAGTAGCATAAATTAATTCTTATATTATTTACATTCATAAGTCCATTTTGCATTCTGAGGCTCTTAACTTATAACTTCAATAAAAATCTAAGATCTATATGGCTGTTGTTTACTGATCAGTTCATGTGCCATACCCTACGCTTACGAAGAACCTAGAAAAGTTCTTAATTTATGAGTAAACTTACCAGGAGTAGAATTAAATTGCACCTCCACATGGGACCACATTGCCTGTTTTTCTTTTAAGCTGCAGCTGTCGATTTTCTTATTTTCAAGAACGGATGCGTTTGCACCCACCAGTTCAAGAAGTACATCTATCTCGTACTTCGAGAAATTCGGTGTTCTTCTTTTATTCTCCATTATTCTCAAAAAAAGATCAGATCAGAAATAGGTACTGAGGTACGTATACACACGTCTGCTTGTCAACGGAAAAAACAGCAAAGAGAGAATGTAACACCAGTGATTATCTGTACGATTTCATGTTTACTAACATCTTTGCGTCGCCAGGGCACGTTCCATTGCAATGTAGAGAGTTTACCACGATCAAATGCACGGTTCGCTGATGACAGTTTGCTGACCAGTGATTAACGCTGGTGCACTGCAGAAACATTTTAAATGCAATGTACTTTTAACCATGACCATGGGACGTTGGTTATCATGCTTTTTGACCGGGGTTGGTGCACTCTGCCATTAATGTCTATCTGTGCAATAAGTCTGACAAAGTCTGCCCAACTTGCACATGATCCTTTCTACTGGATTACTTTTGTGGATGATATTTAGAAATTAATATATTGTTCACGCTTTCCCATGCCAAAAATTCTTCAAACTGCCTGACTAAAAACTATGTTCCATTATCTGACAGCAAATTTTTTTGGTTTACCCACATTTTTGAAATTATCTCTTAGTTTGATTATAGTATTATGTGGTATTGCCTTCCTTGATGGGTGTAATTTTATTAGTTACGTCATTCCTCCCTGGCCTCATGGTAATAGACTGTAAAGTCTATGGCCGACAAGTCCCACAAATTACATGAATGATGGGATACAGTGCAGTGTGGACAACAATAGTTCGTACCTTAACTTTCTGACATCTCTCATATGATCTTAAGATTTTCCTAACCACGTAATTCATTTTCTTAAATTAGCAAAAATTTGTTCACATGAATTATACACTTTTTTGGGCTAAAATTGGCATATTGTATATGTACATATCAAGTTATTAAATTATGCTATTTTGTGGGATGCATAGTAACCATCTATGTGAGTTGTGTTTCCTATGAAACAGTATTCTTTTGTACAATTTTCAATTGTCCTTTGTATCAGTATGAGTTTGGCATAAGGCATCAATGTGTAATCGTGAGTGACTGTCGTTGCATTGATCACTTTCAAAGTTTTTGCTGAGATCCTGTATGTCTTTCTAATATTTATTTACCTTAAAAAATAAACAGCAAATTAGCCCCTTTCCTTTACATTTTGGTTTGATTGGGGACCTATAGGCAGTCAAGACAATGCATCGGATATTGTATTATCTTTTCCCTCGATGTATTTAATAGTAAAGTGAAGTTCCTGTGGAAAGAGAGCCCTTTGTGTTAGCCTACTGTGTTGAAACTTGCTCTTTAATAGAAATGTTAATGCACTATGGTCTGTATGTATTAGTGTCTTGTATCCGACTAGTAGGTATTTAAATTTCTTGAATGCTCACCCAACTGGTAATGTTTCCTTTTCCGTAATGCTGTAATTTTGTTCATGTTTTATGAGCATTCTACTGGCAAAAACTATTGGTTTTTGCTCTGAAGTGTGACCGATCACACATTCTTGGAATATGATATTAACAGGGCTAGTAGAAATAAAGTTAATTGTTGGGTGTTATTACCGACCACCAGGTTCCACCATGACAGTTCTAGAATCATTCAAAGGGAGTCTACACTCTGTATCGTAGAAGTACCCAGATCATGCTGTATTAGTCGGAGGCGACTTCAACCTACCTAGTATAGACTGGGATATCTATGGATACATTACAGGTGGTACAGACAAGCCGTAGTGTGAATTAGTTTTGAACACATTATCTGAAAACTGTCTTGAGCAGCTAAATCGCCAGCCAACGCGTAATGGAAATATTTTAGGTCTGGTAGCCACGAACAGAACAGACCTCATCGATGGTGTCAGTGTTGAGACAGCGATTAGTGATCATGATGTTGTCATTACAACTATGGTTACGAAAGTTAAAAAGTCTATCAAGAAGGCTAGGAGAGTATTCTTACTAGAAAGAAGATAAGCAGTTGGTAGCACCCACTTAGTAAATGAATCGACTTCATTTACTTCCGGTACGATGGATGTGGAAGAATTATGGGCAAATTTTAAACACATTGTAAATCACGCATTGGAGAAGTACATTTCGAAAAAGTGGGTTACGGGCGGAATTCAGAGAATGCTCAGGAAGTAAAGACAGTTGCACTCGTGGTACAAGAAAGATCGGGAGAATGAGGACAGGCAAAAGTTAGTAGAGATTCGTGCTGCTGTAAAAAGAGCAATGCGCGAGGCATTCAACCACTACTACCATCATACCTTAGCAAAAGATCTTGCTGAAAACCCAAGGAAATTCTGGTCTTACATAAAATTGGTAAGCGGGTCAAAGGCTTCCATCCAGTCACTCACTGATCAGTCTGCCCTGGCAACAGAAAACAGCAAAACGAAAGCGGAAATTTTAAATTTAGCATTTGAGAAATCTTTCATGCAGGAGGATCGTATAAACATACCGCCATTTGAGTCTCGTACAGATTCCCATATGGAGGACATAGTGATAAACATCCCTGGGGTCGTGAAGCAGCTGAATGGGTTGAAAATAAATAAATCACCAGGTCTTGACGGGATTCCAATTCGGTTTTACGGAGAGTACTTTATTGCATTGGCTCCTTACTTAGCTTGCATTTATCGCAAATCTCTTGCCCAACGTAAAGTCCCAAGCGACTGGAAAAAAGCGCAGGTGACGCCTGTATATAAGAAGGGTAGAAGGACGGATCCTCAAAATTACAGACGAATATCCTTAACATCGGTTTGTTGCAGGATTCTCGAAGATATTCTCAGTTCAAATATAATTAATTTCCTTGAGACAGAGAAGTTGCTGTCCATGCATCAGCACGGCTTTAGAAAGCATCGCTCCTGCGAAACGCAACTCGCCGTTTTTTTACATGATATCTTGCGAACCACGGATGAAGGGTATCAGACGGATACCATATTCCTTGACTTCCGGAAAGTGTTTGACTCGGCCCCACTGCAGACTCCTAACTAAGGTATGAGCATATGGGATTGTTTCCCAAATATGTTAGTGGCTCGAAGACTTCTTAAGCAATAGAACCTAGTACGTTGTCCTCGATGGTGAGTGTTCATCGGAGGTGAGGGTATTATCTGGAGTGCCCCAGGGAAGTGTGGTAGGTCCGCTGTTGTTTTCTGTCTACATAAATGACCTTTTGAATAGGGTGGATAGCAATGCGTGGCTGTTTGCTGATGTTGCTGTGGTGTACAGGAAGGTGTTGTTGTTGAGTGACTGTAGGAGGACACAAGATGACTTGGACAGGATTTGTGTTTGGTGTAAAGAATGGCAGCTAACTCTAAATATAGATAAATGTAAATTAATCCAGATGAATAGGAAAAGAATCCCGTAATGTTTGAATACTCCATTAGTAGTGTAGCGCTTGACACAGTCACGTCGATTAAATATTTGGGCATAACATTGCAGAGCGATATGAAGTGGGACAAGCATGTAATAGCAGTTGTGGGGAAGGCGGATGACTGCTTATAAAACACTAATACGACCTATTCTTGAGTACTGATAGAGTGTTTGGGATCCCTATCAGGTCGGATTGAGGGAGGACATAGAAGCAATTCAGAGGCAGGCTGCTAAATTTGTTACTGGTAGGTTTGATAATCACACGAGTGTTATGGAAATGCTTCAGGAACTTGGGTGGGAGTCTCTGGAGGAAAGGAGGCATTCTTTTCATGAATCGCTACTGAGGAGATTTAGAGAACCAGCATTTGAGGCTGACTGCAGTGTAATTTTACTGCCGCCAACTTATATTTTGCGGAAAGACCACAAAGATGAGATAAGAGATATTAGGGCTTGTACAGAGGCATATAGGCAGTCATTTTTCCCTCGTTCTGTTTGGGAGTGGAACAGGGAGATAAGATGCTAGTTGTGGTACGAGGTACCCTCCGCCACGCACCGTATGGTGGATTGCGGAGTATGTATGTAGATGTAGATTTAGATGAATCTAACGTATTATTCTTATTTTTGCTTTCTTTCTTTCTTTTCTTTTCTCCCTCATTCTTTTGTATATATATACACAATAATTTTGTACCATAGATAACCTGGGCATAGAAACAAACGAGTTAGAGTGATGCTCTTCAATTTTTTAATTGCTTTAGATTTGTCCGTCTGTCTGTAAGTGGTAGTGGGTGGATGTGTGATGAGTTCTGCTGCATTGATATTGTTCAGAAGTGTGTATTCCAACTTTGCATTAGAAAGTATTAAAGAAAGTTATCGAGATAGCGAAGTTTATTCATACATTTGCGGTGACGATACCCATATGTTCATCTCTCTGCAATGTGCCGAGAATCCTGCATCAAGAGGATTCAGAGCAGACAAGAATAATTTGCGTGAGTAGAAGAGAGGCGCTCTGGAACCAGTATTGTCATACCAAGCCTTATGCACAATGGCGGTAACAAGAAAAAGAAGTACGTAAATTTAAATTTGAATAAATGTATTGAATATTGAAGCTCTTGTTTATATTAGTGCCAGTTAAAGTTCACTCAGGATATGCATAACTTCCAATTTTTTTTTTTTTTTTTTTTTTTTTTTTTTTTTTTTTTTTTCAATCATTCTTTCAAAAATTTTCCTTTTAATTATTTAAGCAGCAAATTTTTATTCGGTTTTTCAATATCTGTCACATTCTTAGTCCCCTCGCAACTATTCAATGGCAACCATTCAAAGGACGGCGCCGAGCGGAATATGAACAGACCTTTCAGTTGTTGAGATAAAAATTTTTTGAGATAAATGGTCCATTTTATCATTACAAAAAACTTATGAGGCCTTTGTTGCATTTGTTACATGTCTGTGAGATTGAAACTATTAACAACTTGAAGGGAGCAAATTAAAAATTAAATTCTGCCTACAAACGAGACACACCAGGAATGCAGATTTCAGTGGTTAAGGTAGGAAGCTGCTACGCTGTATACTTATGTACCTGTGCTTGGCACCGTCTCTCTCACATTAAGTAATCCTTTTTCCTTCTAATTAATATCCTTTGTGGAAAGTGCATTGCTATAGAAATGTATAAAGTCAACATTTAATTGAAAAGTACTGATACAAACAAAATTTCATGTTTAAAATTTTTCTTTTTCATAATTTTGTTAAACCCTGTTCACAATGGAATCAAAGCAAATGGCCATTGTTGAAAATTCATTACAAAATGCAATATGCCAAGATGACGGAAATCCGAGCTTGGCAACAGTTGAAAGTAACGCGCCAACTCGTGAACTGGTTGATGGCAACCACAACAACCAGGTTGGCGTCCCATTACTAAAAAATGATGACACTGGCAATATAACTGGTCATGATGCCACTTTTATGATGCTTGATGAGACAATTTCTCAGTCGTCACCGGGAAACATTATTTCAAATAGTGAAACTGAAGCGTGCAACAGTGAAAATTCCTTTGATTATTTGCTCACGATGTCACGACCGCAAGCACAGAAAACAGTTAAAAAAAGCAATGCAAATAATAGTGAGACACACACTTTGACGCAGCTAATGCAACTAGTAACTTCAGTGATTGTGAGCAAAACTATGTACACTGAATTATCCGGTAAGTTCACAGAGCTCGGTAAACAACTACAACAAGAAATAATTACCGACATGTCCCACAATATAAATACGTTAACGGAAAAGGTAACATCCGTAGACTATAACCAGGAACAACTTGCAGGTGAGTTAGAAAATCTTAGTGAAGCATATTCTCAAATTCAGGAGATGCAATCCCAAGTGGATGCATCAGTAAAAAAATGTGACAAACACAGTCAGCGAGCTGCAAGATGTATGCAAAAACCTACCTACAGAAATACATAAGTTGAGTCTAAGAGTAGATCAGCTAAGTTTAGAGTCAGAGAAAGAACACAACCTGTGGACTTTATTAGAGCATTTCAAAATATTTTGTCTGTACCAGGACCGAAGCCCAGAAAATTAGATTTGTTGTTGGATACACGCAGGGTGATTTCTGCTGTGGGCTATGGACATGGCGGAATGTTGCCACTATTATGAACAGTTTGAGAGAGTTTTTCTGGACAAGTATTGGTCTGATGCCATAAAGAGAGGCTCAGATGCAAATTACTCAATCCAGCTTCATTCAATAGCAAGTTTGGAAACTTAAGGGGCGATTTTGAAAAATATTTGAATAAAATCAGATCTGGACGAACCCGGTGTCTCAAGAAGACATGACGAAATTTTTAAAGAGGTGTCTTTCTGTCCACGTTAGGGAAAAACTCATCACCGTCCCGGAACACAATACTTTCTATCTGTATTGGACTCAACAGATTTGATATACGAAGAGTGACCAGTACAACCCAAGCCTGGTAATATGCCAATAGCGCCACAGAGGTTTACAGACCAACAAGTAAACAACATTCATTGTGCAACACGGATGGCAACTTTACCCCACACAGACTTATGGTAATGGTAACGGTAATCACAGCGGCAATGGAGAAAGCCGTAAATACAAAGGTGGATATAAAAGAAATGGGCAAAAATTTAGCGAAAACAATTGCAATGGGCGAGTAGCGTATGGAAAGCCTGTACAATACGTACAGACACGAGCTACCGGCAATAATCAGCCAATTGCTTGGCAAATGTAAAACAGACAACCGGATAACCCACAGACAGCGGAATTCGGCCAGCAAAGTAACACACATATGCCGAACAACACGCAGAGGCTTAGAGAATTTCAGTTGAGAGCTTATCAGGACACTAATTGACATAACCAAACACCAAGGGTCAACACAGTGGAAGTTACCACTAACCCAGAGATCGATGCCACTTTGATGCTGGAAAACTTGAACCGGTCACGGTAGGCCCCCGTTCTGTGACCTTGGAGGGGAGTGGGGGCATGTGCTTGATCAAGACTTGCTTTATCAGATACAATCATGGAAATGATGTGAGAGATGATATGTATGAAGGTAACGAGGATACGCAGAAAAACTTGACAGAGAGCAAGGTACAAGCTACTATTAAATCCAAAATATTTGACCTTGATGTATCCATTGTGCTTGACACAGGTGCTACAACTAATTTGATGTGACAGGGATTTTTCCAGTGCAAAATTGCAATGTGCAAACTGCCACTTGCCATAAATCAAAAAGAGTCAATATAAAAGTCTTAATTACTGTACAGTTAGGACAGTTTTCTGTACAATGCAATTTTTTGATAGTAGAGAAATTAATAGTTGATTGTTTAATTGGTATGGATACATTTAGGACATGTTGTTGTTGTAGTCTTCAGTCCTGAGATTGGTTTCATGCAGCTCTCCATGCTACTCTATCCTTTGCAAGCTTCTTCATCTCCCAGTACCTACTGCAACCTACATCCTTCTGAATCTGTTTAGTGTATTCATCTCTTAGTCTCCCTCTACGATTTTTACCCTCTACGCTTCCCTCCAATACTAAATTGGTGATCCCTTGATGCCTCAGAACATGTCCTACCAACCGATCCCTTCTTCTAGTCAAGTTGTGCCGCAAACTCCTCTTCTCCCCAATCCTATTTAGTACCTCCTCATTAGTTATGTGATGTACCCATCTAATCTTCAGCATTCTTCTGTAGCACCACATTTCGAAAGCTTCTATTCTCTTCTTGTCCAAACTATTTACTGTCCATATTTCACTTCCATACATGGCTATGCTCCATACAAATACTTTCAGAAACGACTTTCTGAAACTTAAATCAATACTCGATGTTAACAAATTTCTCTTCTTCAGAAACGCTTTCCTTGCCATTGCCAGTCTACATTTTATATCCTGTCTACTTCTACCATCATCAGTTATTTTGCTCCCCAAATAGAAAAACTCCTTTACTACTTTAAGTGTCTCGTTTCCTAATCTAATTCCCTCAGCATCACCCGACTTAATTCGACTACATTCCATTATCCTCGTTTTGCTTTTGTTGATATTCATCTTATATCCTCCTTTCAAGACACTATCCATTCTGTTCAACTGCTCTTCCAAGTCCTTTGCTGTCTCTCACAGAATTTCTTCTCCATGGGTTTTAATACCTACTCTGAATTTTTCTTTTGTTTCCTTCAATGCTTGCTCAATATACAGGGTTATTACAAATCATTGAAGTGATTTCACAGCTCTACAATAACTTTATTATTTGAGATATTTTCACAATGCTTTGCACACACATACAAAAACTCAAAAAGTTTTTTTAGGCATTCACAAATGTTCGATATGTGCCCCTTTAGTGATTCGGCAGACATCAAACCGATAAAGTTCCTCCCACACTCGACGCAGCATGTCCCCATCAATGCGTTCGAAAGCATCGTTGATGCGAGCTCACAGTTCTGGCACGTTTCTTGGTAGAGGAGGTTTAAACACTGAATCTTTCACATAACCCCACAGAAAGAAATCGCGTGGAATTAAGTCGGGAGAGCGTGGAGGCCATGACATGAATTGCTGATCACGATCTCCTCCACAACCGATCCATTGGTTTTCCAATCTCCTGTTTAAGAAATGCCGAACATCATGATGGAAGTGCGGTGGAGCACCATCCTGTTGAAAGATGAAGTCGGCCCTGTCGCTCTCCAGTTGTGACATGAGCCAATTTTCCAGCATGTCCAGATGCACATGTCCTGTAACGTTTTTTTCACAGAAGAAAAGGGGGCCGTAAACTTTAAACCGTGAGATTGCACAAAACACGTTAACTTTTGGTGAATTGCGAATTTGCTGCACGAATGCGTGAGGATTCTCTACCGCCCAGATTTGCACATTGTGTCTGTTCACTTCACCATTAAGAAAAAATGTTGCTTCATCACTGAAAACAAGTTTCGCACTGAACGCATCCTCTTCCATGAGCTGTTGCAACCGCGCCGAAAATTCAAAGCGTTTGACTTTGTCGTTGGGTGTCAGGGCTTGTAGCAGTTGTAAACGGTAAGGCTCTTCTTTAGCCTTTTCCGTAAGATTTTCCAAACTGTCGGCTGTGGTACGTTTAGCTCCTTGCTTGCTTTATTCGTTGATTTCCCCTTACAGAGGCATCCAGAAGCTTTAAACTGCACATACCATCGCCGAATGGAGTTAGCAGTTGGTGGATCTTTGTTGAACTTCATCCTGAAGTGTCATTGCACTGTTATGACTGACTGATGTGAGTGCATTTCAAGCACGACATACGCTTTCTCGGCTCCTGTCGCCATTTTGTCTCACTGCGCTCTCGAGCGCTCTGGCGGCAGAAACCTGAAGTGCGGCTTCAGCCGAACAAAACTTTATGAGTTTTTCTACGTATCTGTAGTGTGTCGTGACCATATGTCAATGAATGGAGCTACAGTGAATTTATGAAATCGCTTCAATCATTTGTAATAGCCCTGTACAGATTGAATAACATTGGGGACAGGCTACAACCCTATCTCACTCCCTTCCCAACCACTGCTTCCCTTTCATGTCCCTCGATTCTTATAACTGCCATCTGGTTTCTGTACAAATTGTAAATAGCCTTTCACTTCTTGTATTTTACCCCTGGCACCTTCGGAATTTGAAAGAGAGTATTCCAGTAAACATTGTCAAAAGGTTTCTCTAAGTCTACAAATGCTAGAAACGTAGGTTTGCCTTTCCTTAATCTAGCTTCTAAGATAAGTCGTAGGGTCAGTATTGCCTCACGTGTTCCAATATTTCTACGGAATCCAAACTGATCTTCCCCGTGGTCATCTTCTACCAGTTTTTCCATTCATCTGTAAAGAATTCGTGTTAGTATTTTGCAGCTGTGACTTATTAAACTGATTGTTCGGTAATTTTCATATCTGTCAGCACCTGCTTTCTTTGGGATTGGAATTATTACATTCTTCTTGAAGTCTGAGGGTATTTCACCTGTCTCGTACATCTTGCTCACCAAATGGTAGAGTTTTGTCAGGACCGGTTCTCCCAAGGCTGTCAGTAGTTCTAATGGAATGTTGTCTACTCCCGGGGCCTCGTTTTGACTCAGGTCTTTCAGTGCTCTGTCAAACTCTTCATGCAGTATCGTATCTCCCATTTCATCTTCATCTATATCCTCTTCCATTTCCATAATATTGTCCTCAAGTACGTCGCCCTTGTATAGACCCTCTATATACTCCTTCCACCTTTCTGCTTTCCCTTTTTTGCTTAGAACTGGGTTTCCATCTGAGCTCTTGATATTCATACAAGTGGTTCTGTTTTCTCCAAAGGTCTCTTTAATTTTCCTGTAGGCAGTATCTATCTTACCCCTAGTGAGATAAGCCTCTATATCCTTACATCTGTCCTTTAGCCATCCCTGCTTAGCCATTTTGCACTTCCTGTCGATCTCATTTTTGAGACGTTTGTATTCCTTTTTGCCTGGTTCACTTACTGCATTTTTATATTTTCTCCTTTCATCAATTAAATTCAGTATTTCTTCTGTTACCCAAGGGTTTCTACTAGCCTTCGTCTTTTTACCCTTTTGATCCTCTGCTGCCTTCACTATTGCATCCCTCAAAGTAACCCATTCTTCTTCTACTGTATTTCTTTCTCCCATTCCCGTCAATTGTTCCCTTACGCTCTCCCTGAAACTCTGTACAACCTCTGGTTCTTTTAGTTTGTCCAGGTCCCATCTCCTTAAATTCCCACCTTTTTGCAGTTTCTTCAGTTTTAATCTACAGGTCATAACCAATAGATTGTGGTCAGAGTCCACATCTGCCCCTGGAAATGTCTTACAATTTAAAACCTGGTTCCTAAATCTCTGTCTTACCATTATATAATCTATCTGAAATCTGTCAGTATCTCCACGGTTCTTCCATGTATACAACCTTCTTTCATGATTCTTGAACCAAGTGTTAGCTATGATTAAGTTGTGCTCCGTGCAAAATTCTACCAGACTGGTTCCTCTTTAATTTCTTAGCTCCAATCCTTATTCACCTACTACATTTTCTTCTCTCCCTTTTCCTACTACCGAATTCCAGTCACCCATGACTATTAAATTTTTGTCTCCCTTCACTATCTGAATAATTTCTTTTATTTCATCATGCATTTCTTCAATTTCTTCGTCATCTGCAGAGCTAGTTGGCATATAAACTTGTACTGCTATAGTAGGCGTGGGCTTCATGTCTATCTTGGCCACAATAATGCGTTCACTATGCTATTTGTAGTAGGGTTTTTAAATGTCATTTCACTGGGAATAACCAATTATTTGTAATAGACCTGATTGGGGGAAGTACTAATAGATGTAAAACTGAAGTTACTCATGACCTTGAAGTTCAGTTGGTAAATCCCATAGTTCTGTTTGTGAACACATACAGTAACGACAGTCATCAGCAGAAGAAATAAACGTTGACACAATAAACACAAAGGCAAGTGAATTAAAGTGCTTGTCTAAAGAACAGGAAGCAGAACGTAGGGAACTGATACTTGCTTGTATACATGTATTTGAAAAAACACCAGGTATTATTAACACTCATGTGATCAAGCAGCTTTTCATTATGTTAATAGTCGTGCGGGGCGTTTGCTAACACCCCAAATAAAAGTGGCTGTAATAACATTGTTGTGCAGCACACCACTGATATGAATATGTTTACTTTGCAAATGGCTATTTAGAATGTTATCTCCCTGCACATAATTTAATATTACTTTTGTATTAAATTGGGTTATTTGAAACATATTCAATAATTCCCATTTTCTTACAATATTTTGTTTAATTATTTATTTCTTTTATTCTTCATACTGTATTACAGGTATAAGACATTATACATATGATAAAAGATTTTTTCAGTCAACTCATACAAACATTTTATGAAATCAGTCACTATCACTGACTGCAAGGGGTGTGTTATTGTAACAAAGATTTCTCATGTGCTTTACACACATAACTTTCAAACATCGAGCACAGTTTCATTTAACTTCTATATTTTTACTCCGATCACAAACTGTGCAGCACCTGAGATTAAGTATTCTTTGTTCAGAAGGTGGTGCATTGTTGCTGTCTTCAATTCCCCCCATTTTAGCAGCTTTCGGTCTAACTTGTTTAGGCAGGGAGTCAGTGACTGCTCTCTTGCACACTATGGGATTTACTAATGACCTTCCGACATCACGTAAAAACATTCTTTGGGAAATCCTCTCATTGTTATTATTTGCATATGTGATGAAGACGTTAATGCAAGCAATGTCAATCATTCGGAAGAATAGGGCAAGTGGCCAGTGTCTAGTTTTTCTTGAGGTTGAGTAAGTAGTGCACATTTCGTCTATTGTGCCCACACCTGTTTTGGTCTTGTTGTACATTGTTATAATGTCTGATTTCTTTTCCTCCACATTATTGGTATCAATGGCATCATCATGATGCAAAGATGAAAGATGAATAACATTTTTGCCTTTCTTTGGCGGATATGAAACTATGGTGATATCCTTTCTGAATCCAGAAGGGTGCTTCTAAGTTCATGACCTCTTGTGCAAACAAAGTCTGGAGGGAGCTCCCTCTTATTCTTTCTAAGAGTACTGTAAGTTTCTTTATCAGAAGGTCTTCAGCCAGTGGTGTGGAATAAAACCAGTTGTCTAGTGTCACATTGCATTGTACCTTCGATAGGCCATACAAGTCTATTTACTATCTCCTTAGGCGAGTTTGACAGTGCAAAGGGACCCTCTGGCTGTTTCCCATCATAGATTTCCATCCCCAAAGTATACCATGTTCTTGCATCACATAATGTGATAATTTTCAAACCATATTTCGCAGGCTTGCTTGGCATATAATGTTGGAAACTGCATTTGCCTCTAAATGCAACCAGTTGTGCATCCACTATTGTATATTCAGATACAGAATAATTACTGACACAGTTTGACATGAATAATTCGAACACTTCTCTGAATGCAGCTAGGCGATCAAGTTCTCTATGCTGGGGCTTGTCTCGAGTATCATCGAATCTCAACCAATGCAACAAGAAACAAAAGCCCTGGAAACTCATTGTTGCATGAAATATTGCAATTCCAAAACCATTTGTGTCCCATAAGTCTTCCAGATTTTGGTGTCCTGTCCTGTAATTCCCAGCCAATATCAACAGCCCCAGAAGAGATTTGATTTCTTCCTCATTTGTTGGTTTGGCATCGTGGTCTCTTGTGAAATTTGATGCAATGTGTTGTATGTAAATATTTGTGTGCAATCTAATTGTTCCTATTATTATGTTATTATAAATATCAAAAAAAACAGTCCACAGCAGTTTTCACAGATTTTGCAATAGCTTTCACATGAGGAAGATGAATAATGAGGTCTGCACTTATAGTTCTTACATTGCGACTAGGACAACTTTTCATCCATTTTGTAACCTTATCCTTTCCAGTAAAAAAATCATGCTTGCTTTCATTACCCGTTGCACTTACTTGCGGTTCCAGTTCCAGGTATACCATGTTCTTGCACCACATAATGTGATAATTTTCAAACCATATTTTGCAGGCTTGCTTGGCATATAATGTTGGAAACTGCATTTGCCTCTAAATGCAACCAGTTGTGCATCCATTTCCGTGTCACTGTGATGAGAGAGAACTTCACAACTGTCTGTTTCCTCCTCTTCCTCTTCTCCTCGTACAAAAGTTTCGTCTAAGACCTCTTCCAGAAGCCGCACTCTTTCTTGTTCTATTTCGTAATGATCCATAGCTGTTTTAACTGCACAGAGCAACAAAATACAAGCAGCTGCTGTGGGACACATCTGTGCACTGTCTCGCAGCACTGCAACATTAAGAGTCACGTGGGGTGCTGACAACACCCCAGGGCACATTGTTGCATGTTTTCTTGGAACTTGTGCTTCCAATGTAGATTCTATTGGTACTCAGAGCTGTCATATTACATTCTATAAAGGTTCCAAAGAACATGACATTACACTCCTATCCATTATGTAATAATCCATCGATAAGTATGACTGGGGTGTTTTGAACACCCCGTGTGACCGCTTAAGGGTTAAGTATTTCATGTACAAAATGAAAGTGTATCCTCATGAAACTTTTTGTTCTACCTCATACTCTGTACCATGGACAAAGACACAAGCAGTAAGAAAAGAGATTAACAGGATGCTTGAATGGTACAGAGTACAACCATCGTTTTTGCTTATTGTAGTCATATCTTGGCTGTGAGTAAGCTGGATGGCAAGGTACACTGGTCCTCAACGCACATAATATTAATAAGATTATTGTACCAGTCCAAACATGTCCAGACAATTAAGAGGAACAGCTCATGAAATTCCATAATGCTAAATTTCTTACTATAATCGATCTCCGGTCTCATATTGACAAATAAAACTACATGGAAGGAGCTTTGAATTTCAAGTATTGCCATTTGGATGGAGCGTAAGTGCAGGTGTATTTATCTCTGCACTTAACAGAGTGCTACGGCCCAAACTTTTGAGTAAGGTAACAGTATACACGGACGACCTTTTAGTCACTACACTCACTTGGGTACAGCGTTTAAGATTAGTGGAATGAGTATTGAGCTGTTTTTTCGAATATGGGGTAATAGCAATCTCAAGAAATCTAATTTTGTACAAGAAAAGGTAAAATTTTCAGGACATGTAATGTCTTTGGAAGGCATACTGCCAGATCCAGAAAACTTGATGCCATTTGGAACTTCCTTATTCCACAAAACAAGAAACAATTAAAGGGATACTTAGGCGTAGTGTCATTTTTCAGGAAATTCAGCCCCAACCAAGTTATGAACAGTGATGCTTTACTCACTCTTCTCTGGAAAAACGGACCTTGGGTATGGAACAAGCAACGTCAAACTGATTTCGAAAACATCAAGCGAGCCTTGTTAAATGCTAATATTTTATCTCAAAAATGGTTCAAATGGCTCTGAGCACTATGGGACTCAACTGCTGAGGTCATTAGTCCCCTAGAACTTAGAACTAGTTAAACCTAACTAACCTAAGGACATCACAAACATCCATGCCCGAGGCAGGATTCGAACCTGTGACCGTAGCGGTCTTGTGGTTCCAGACTGCAGCGCCTTTAACCGCATGGCCACTTCGGCCGGCATTTTATCTCAATCAGACATGAAATATGATTTTTATTTATGCACCGATGTGTCTTTTCACGGTCTGGGTGCATACCTTTTTCAAATGGTAGAACAACAAGGAAACCTCATCCCTAAAGTAATTAGCTTCACCAGTCACACCTTATCCAAAGCTGAACACTCATATTCCGTCATGAAGTTGGAGGGTTTGGGTGTAATTTGGTCCTTTAAAAAGTCTGAATATTTCCTTTGGGGTAAACACAGAAAAGTATACTGTGAACATCAGTCCCTGTTCGTTTTGTTATCTTCAAGAATTCGACTTTTTTTAAAAAAAAAAAATGGAATGAAAATTAACACAAATAAAACAAAAGTATTGGCAATAGGAGGAAATAAGGAAATAAAAATTGTGCTGAATGGAGAAACACTATAACAGGTGCAAAATTTTAAGTATCTTGGAAGCAGGATAGACACCGACTGGAAGTGCACCACAGAAATTAAAACAAGGATAGCAATGGCAAAAGAGGCGTTTTATAAGAAAAGGAGAATCTTCTGCAGCGGTATGGACAGAGAACTCAGAAAGAGACTCATAAAATGTCTTGTATGGAGTGTTCTTCTATATAGCGCTGAAACATGGACTATGAGGAAAAACGACAGAGAAAGGCTGGAGGCTTTTGAGATCTGGACATGGCGGAAGATGGAAGGAATAAGTTGGATGGACAGAGTAAAAAATGAAGAGATACTGAGAAGAGTGGGAGAGAAAAGGCAGTTACTAGATGTAATAAAGAGAAGAAATAGAAATTGGATTGGGCATATATTAAGAAAGAATGACGGACTGATAAAAACAGTTTTAGAAGGTTATGTAGAAGGGAAAAGGAAGCGAGGAAGGAAGAGATTCCAGATACTGGATGACATGATGGACGGTACAACATACAGCAGCCTTAAGAAGGAAGCAATGGATCGCAGAAAATGGAGAGGCAAAGGACCTGCTAATATAGCAGATAACTGATGATGATGATGACATAAAAGGAAATCGAAACATAAGAGCTGATGCTCATTCTTGACTACCACAAGGCTTGGAGGAATTCAACAATCTTTTAGAGGAGGAAGGTGAAATATGAATTATGTTGATGGAGGACAAAACACGCTGACCATACTACGTCCACATGTGTGAACATATAGAGCAATTACAGGTAAGAGCAAAACTTGCACATAACAGTGATGAAAAATTAAAAAGATTTTTCACAATTCACAAAGGTGTTCTGTTCCATAGGAAACATCCCGAACTAGAGAAATGTCGTGTGTTTGCCAGAGGAATATGTGGACGATTTTATCTTATACGCACACACACACAATACTTAGCGCCATAATGGCACTGCAAAATGCACTGATAAAATAGGTAAGTATTGTTATTTCAGCAACTGTAGACGAATAGTATTACAGGTGGTAAGAAAGTGTATTGTTTGCCAGAAAGCAAAACATTCTAACATCTCAAAACAGATAGAACTACATCCCATTGTGGCTGAGAAACCTCTAGAAAAGGTATCATTAGATGAGGCTGGACCCTATCCCAGAGGTAAAGAGGGAGTCAAATATATAGTAGGCCTGTATGATATTTTCACTAAATACCTGAAACTGTGTGCTATATGGAAAGTTTCAGAAAGTTCAATTATAAGACTAATTAAAGAAGATTATTTTGCAAGGGTAGGAGAACCAGAAGTCATGTTAACAGATAATGCCTCATATTTTGTGGGATGTAAATGGAAAGAGTTTGTAGATTCCAAATGAATCAAACACATTTTAGTAGCCAAATTTCATCCTGAAGTGTGTCCCCCCCCCCCCCTCCCCCCATAGAGAGGTGTTTAAGGAATTCAACAGGTTTGTGAGGACCGATATACCTCAAATACATACCAAATGGATTGACTTTGTCACTCCTTTCTTACAAGTTGTTAACAACCTTCCCCATGCATCAACTGGATTTACACCAAATGGGCTGATGTTCAATTGCAACAGGTAGACGAATGGGGAAAACCTTCAGACAAGATATCGAAATTATCACTGGATGGTAAAATACGACAAGCAGTAATCTACCTTGAAACCTGGGCTAAATATAGGAAAGGAATTTACAACAGAAAGCTGAAACGTGCAACACAAGTTTTACATAGGACAAAGGGTGTTACTTAGAACACATCCCAAATCCACAAAAATTGGATAAATGAACCATAAGTGGCAGTTACTATACATCGGACCATACATAATTACCAAAATCCCCTGCCCAGGAGCATACAGATTGGCACATGGGTAAGGACAAGGGCCTTTACCCACACAAAAACTTGAACGTTTATATATTGAAGAAGGGCTGTATACCCTCTAAGTTGTACATATGTACAATGATATTAGATTTAGGATGCTGGAAAATATCATTCCAGAATTTATATTGTTAGCTGTTAAAAAAATGTTTTGTTTGTTTTTTCTTTTTTTTTTCCCTTATATGTCAAATGTGTAAATGATAAGGTGAGTGGATGTAACAAGAAAGAATTTTACTTTCATGTATCTAGAGACGACAATACTTTAAACACAATGCTTCACCTTTCACGTAGCCCAGTTGTAAATGAATAAACAAACTTGTGAAACACATGGTAGGGCGCACTGCAATGCACGACTCACCATGACGTTAATGGTAACAAAGCAACGTAGTGTACGCGCATTGAGGAGACAGATAGTCAACAAACTGCAGGCGCGTGCATGCCAGACCCAGCTGAAAGTGTTGGAGCATCTATAACAAACAAACCCTATGAGCTACAGCCTGCACTAGCATTTTCAAAGCCTATTGCATGAAATGAGACATAGAAAATTAAGGGGGAGTCTATACAACTATGACTATCTACACAATACACACAAGCAAAGATAAGCTAAGGGATTATATACATGGAAAGGAATCCTAAACTATTAAATATTTACTGAAGTTACGTTACTATGTACATTATAATTATGTATTTACAAGTTTAAGTATTGAAAGTACATGCAATAATTAGAATTGAGGGACCAGAAAATTCTTGCTGCTGGTAAACAAGTGAGTATAGTATAAGTGACAAGCTGAATAAGAGGTTGCATCATGCCTATAATATGCTTCATCTTTCAGGTTTATAAGGTAAGTAGAGATGCACATGACATTAAATGAGTTTGTGATAGCACGACTGCACACTAAAGTAAATGAGTACATGGTTGAATATATGAAAGAGGTGTTAGTGACCATTGAGCCACTGTACACTTATCTATGATTATTTACTTTTAAGTTAGCAGCAAGTTTTTTCTTCCAGGGAACAATGCACTGACACATCCTAAAGGGAGGAAAGATAATTGATTGTTGAGTGTTAGGTACCATATAAAGATAAGAAAGGGCCGCACCGCAAGCAAATATAGTTGTAAGTTCATGAGTTGTATGTATGAATGTGACAGTGTGAAAACGTGTGTGGAAGAATACACTTGCAGTATGTTGCATATAACGATGCTGAACTAAGGTGGATCACCACCAAATAATCAAGGGGTCGAAACCTAACTACTGTGAGCATTGACTACTCATCAAAGTGTCAAACACCTGATTTACACTGAAATTTTTATACACATTTGCTACTTACATAAACATTGTTTTACGCTCATTGTTCAGAACATATAGTATTGATGATACAACTCTGATACCTCGGCATATGAAATGATTATCCATTATACAATGAACATAACAAGTAAATATAGACGTGCACTTTAAACACTGAATAAGTATTCAATACGATTAGTATCGTCAGGTTTGCATTACCGGTATGTTTATAAACAACAAACTATTTTGTTCTTGGGGTCACAATTAAGCCTAGTAATGGGGCATGACTGAGCACATAAATGCCTTTCTGTGAAATTTCCTCAACCCTGTAGTGTGTAGATCCTTCCTCGAGAATACTAGAGAGGCGAGGCCATGTGTAGATATGTAAGCAGCACGTAGAATCTGTTCTAACAACTATCATTTACTTCTTTAATTCTTTGGACTTGATAAATATGCTCCGGCAAGAAGTCACTGTAAATTGAAATGAAATGTATGTCAATTTATGCCACAAAGAAAAAACGAGTCTATTACTGTATGAATGTTATGTAAAGAATGTAAAACCATACGAGAGCAAAAAATGTGCTCATATAATTGAAACTGAACAATGCAATGAAATTATAATTCAGCTAAATGTACTAAACAAAATGACAATCAAACTACAATATACATAAGTAGCAAAAATGGCATGTCAGCAAATGATTAGGATAAGTTTATTTTTGTAGTTGTATTTTTATTTAGTTTTGTTGTGTGTATAGTATGTGGAAAGGACACTACAAAAACTTTGTGTAATGCAATGGTATGAAAGATGCTCAAAAACAAAGTGCAAAAACATATGAAACCTGCCTGCAAAGTACTAAGTGTGCGTGTGAGATATGTGGGTGTGCATGTGATGACCTTAAAAAAATGACAATACTTTGTGTAACATGAATTTACTGTGTTCAACAGTATCGTAGAAGTGGCAAGAAACTTACCTTGTTGGTGGATGTTGGATGTAGGGCTGGTATCCCCACTGAATAAGTGCGAGCGGCAGAGTGAAATACATTACTCGGGCTGCTGATGTGGACACCAGTTGTCACTGCATCAATGATTTCACAAAGGATCATGCCGATGGGCACAAGCTTCACGAATTGGTACAGTGAAGACTATATGAACGCATGACACAGGCACTCTGACCTTGTATTAAACATGTGAAAGCCAGCAGGGACAGTAACGGATGTCCAACCTGTGTGTGTGTGTGTGTGTGTGTGGTTTTTTTTTTTTTTTTTTTTTTTTTTTTTTTTTTTTTTTTTTTTTTTTTTTTTTTTTTTTTTTTAAAAAAAAATCAGACACTGTGCACCTCTGTCTGACATCAGTGCATGGTGGGGGGCAATTATAATGTAACATATTATTATTATTCTTTCTTTCTTTCTTTTCTCAGACATTATGTCTGGTCAAAAATGGAAAGTGACGCGGACCTTGATCAACCGTGACTTCCTGTTAACTGTACGGTATATGTTATATTGCATTTAGGAACTTTCGGGTGATTGAACATGCATCAATAATTACGGATTTCTGTAGTTGTATATATAAGTTTGGATGTAGCTGTATTGCATTGATGTACTGGTGGATATTGTGTGGTATGACTCCTGTAGTTGATAGTATAATTGGTATAATGTCAACTTTATCCTGATGCCACATGTCCTTGACTTCCTCAGCCAGTTGGATGTATTTTTCAATTTTTTCTCCTGTTTTCTTTTGTATATTTGTTGTATTGGGTATGGATATTACGATTAGTTGTGTTAATTTCTTCTTTTTATTGGTGAGTATGATGTCAGGTTTGTTATGTGGTGTTGTTTTATCTGTTATAATGGTTCTGTTCCAGTATAATTTGTATTCATCATTCTCCAGTACATTTTGTGGTGCATACTTGTATGTGGGAACATGTTGTTTTATAAGTTTATGTTGTAAGGCACGCTGTTGATGTATTATTTTTGCTAAATTGTCATGTCTTCTGGGGTATTCTGTATTTGCTAGTATTGTACATCCACTTGTGATATGATCTACTGTTTCTATTTGTTGTTTGCAAAGTCTGCATTTATCTGTTGTGGTATTGGGATCTTTAATAATATGCTTGCTGTAATATCTGGTGTTTATTGTTTGATCCTGTATTGCAATCATGAATCCTACCGTCTCACTGTATATATTGCCTTTTCTTAGCCATGTGTTGGATGCGTCTTGATCGATGTGTGGCTGTGTTAGATGATACGGGTGCTTGCCATGTAGTGTTTTCTTTTTCCAATTTACTTTCTTCGTATCTGTTGATGTTATGTGATCTAGAGGGTTGTAGAAGTGGTTATGAAATTGCAGTGGTGTAGCCGATGTATTTATATGAGTGATTGCTTTGTGTATTTTGCTAGTTTCTGCTCGTTCTAGAAAGAATTTTCTTAAATTGTCTACCTGTCCATAATGTAGGTTTTTTATGTCGATAAATCCCCTTCCTCCTTCCTTTCTGCTTAATGTGAATCTTTCTGTTGCTGAATGTATGTGATGTATTCTATATTTGTGGCATTGTGATCGTGTAAGTGTATTGATTGCTTCTAGGTCTGTGTTACTCCATTTCACTACTCCAAATGAGTAGGTCAATATTGGTATAGCATAAGTATTTATAGCTTTTGTCTTGTTTCTTGCTGTCAATTCTGTTTTCATTATTTTTGTTAGTCTTTGTTATTATTATTATTATTATTATTATTATAACGATTGTTCCCCTTTAGGAGAGCGATTGAACTTGAATTCATAATTTCATCTTCGGATGTTTTTCTTCTTTGCTTCCCAAAACCTCCTCATCCTCTCAGAATGCTCCTTCTTCCGTTCCTCTGTCCATTTTTTACCAGGCTGATGCGATGTTCTTTCCCCAATCTTCACACTTGTGATTTTATGCCGGTACTCGATGCGATCTTCGAGATTTTTTATGTTGATCTGCTGTAGATCCCTCTGGACTTCTTTCAGCCATTCTGTGCCACATTTACTCCTTGTTATAATATTGAATAATTTCTTCGCTGTTCTGGAGTCTTCCATCCTGTAGATGTGTGTATAAAATTTGGCTTGGCGCTTTTTGATTTCATCTGTTACTATGTCGATCTTTCTATAGAGTTCGTTTTGTGGTCTCTTCATCCAAATGCCATTTTTGTTGATTGGACCATAAATCTTCCTGAGAATTTTTCTTTCCTGCTTTTCTATTTCCTTAATTTTTGAATGACCATCAATCACCATTGTTTCAGCTGCATAGATTGCTTCTGGAAGAATCACTGTTGTATAGTGCCTTAATTTTGCGTCTGTCGAAATGCCCTTCTTGTTGTAATGCGTCCATGTTAGCTTGTAGGCCTTCTGGAGCTTGGTGATTCTTTGTTCATTGGCAATTCGGTTTAATCCTGAGGACTGTATAGTTTCACCAAGGTATTTAAAATGGCAGACTTGTGCAATTTTACCATATTTTGTTATTAAAGGGGATTTATTTTCTGGATGCCTTTCCATATATTGGGTTTTTTCATAAGATATCTGTAGTCCAGTTTTTTGTGAAATTTCATGTAGTTTTTCCACTGCGTGAATCGCTTCTGTTTTGTTATTGGTGATAATTGCAATATTGTCAGCGAAAGCAAGGCACTTGACTTTAATTCAGTTCTCTTTCTTGATACCAATTTGGATACCCTTTACGTGAGGTTCCCATTCCCTGATTATCTTTTCTAGAACAATATTGAAAAGGATTGGGGATAGTCTGTCCCCCTGTCGGACTCCAGATTTGATTTCGAAGGGTTCTGATACTTCGCCCATGAATTTCACTTTGGCCGTTGTTCCTGTAAGTGTCAGTTCTGTGATTTTTTTGTGTCTTTCGGTCAATCCCAAATTCTTCCATGATTTTAAACAGGGTTCCACGGTCCACTGAATCATATGCTTTCCTGAAGTCGATGAATGTAACTACTGTGTTTCTGCATTTCCTCATTTGTAATATTGTCTTTAAGCACCAGATCTGTTCCGCACATGAGTGTCCTTTTCTGAATCCGGCCTGGTATTCACCAATTAGTGTATCTGCTTGGGATTCTATCCTGTTTAAAAGCGCTTTGGAAATGATTTTGTAAGCGACTGGGAGCAGGGATATTCCTCTGTAATTGTTCATGTCTGTCTTGTCGCCCTTTTTGTGTAGCGGGTGAATTAGAGCGCATTTCCAGTCCTCTGGTATCTGCTCCATTATCCATATGTCTAACATTATATGGTGTAATTTCTGCATAAGTATAGGATCGTTTAGTTTCCAGAACCCAGCAATGATCCCATCTTCTCCTGGTGCTTTGTTATTTTTCAACTTTCTTCAAGACCCGGGGCATGTGAGTCTGGGTGTGTGAATACTGGAGAAGAGAAGACAAGTTTTTCTTGGGGTGGTTCGCAGTTGAGGAGGGAACTGAAATATTGGGCTAAGATTTTGCTGTTATATTTCGTGTTGGTTTCCAAAAAGCCATCGGGTTTCTTGAAGCACAAGCTAGGCGCTTGGTATCCCTGTAAGTTTTCTCTGAAAGTCTTATAAAAATTTCTTGTATTATTTTTGATGAAATCCTGCTGGATTTCAGAGAGTCTGTTGTTGTCATATCCCCGTTTTTCTTTTCTAATTATTTTTGAGGTCTGTTTTTGGGTTTTAAGAAAGTTCTCCCAGTTTTCTTCAGTTTTGTGACTGCTAAATTTTTTCCATGCAGTTATTCGGTTGTCGACTGTCTCATCACAGGTTGCATTCCAGCAGCGATGTTTCCTGTTGCGAGGGGGTTGTTCTAATTTGAGGACTTCCTGAATTTTCTCTGTTAGTTTCTTCCAGTCTGTTGATTTTTCCTGATTAATTTGCATGATGATTTTTTCTTTGTTGAGTTGCAGATATTCCGGATCTGGTTTGGTACTTTTGAGTGGCCTTTTTAGCATTCTGTTGGGTTGGAATTTTGTTTTTATTTGGAGAAGATGATGATCTGATTCAAAGACACCTTTGCAGGTTCTGATGTTTTGAATTTCTTTTATGTTTTCTTTGGAAATTGCGACATGGTCTATTTGGTATTCACCCTGTCTAAGACTGGGTGATCTCCATGTGGTTAATTTATGTGCAGGTTTTTAAAACTGGGTACTCATTATTTTAAGTCCAAAGTTTCTGCAGAAGTCAATTAGTTTTTCACCATTCTTGTTGGTACGTTTGTGTTTGGTGTGGGGTCCAGTGGTATCTCTGAATTTTTTTTCCTTCCCTAATTGTGCATTAAAATCGCCTACTAAGATTTTCACATCGTGCCTAGGTACTTTATTTGTTGTTTCTTCTAGTGTTTCCCAGAAATTGTCCACTGTTTGAGGGTAGATTTTATTGTGGTGATTTGTGGGGGCGTGCACATTGATCAGAGTGTATGCTTTATTAGCTGATTTTACTGATAACAGGGAGACTCTTTCATTGGGAGACGTGAAGTCAATAACTGAGTCGAGTACGGAAGTGTGTACGGCAAATCCTGTTCCAAAAAGTGGTAGTTTGTCTCTTACTTTTATGGCAGGTTTGCCCTTGTACATCCTGTAATTCTCTGTGTTAAAGTGTCCTTCATCTGTGAATCTTGTCTCTTGCAGTGCAGTGATTTTCAGGTTAAATTTTCCCATTGCGTTGGTAAGTTGCTTTAATTTGCCTGTTTTAGTGAGGGTGTTCACATTAATTGTACCAATAAAATTTTTACATTTCATTTTGAGAGTGTGAGGAGTTTTTGAGAAGCTCCTATTCTTTTCCGCATGGTGTCCCTGATCCCTCAGAATCCGATGATTAGGTGAATCCAGTCTATCGACTGGTACCTGGGGTAGTGACTCTGTGGTCGTCTTTTCCATCATGCGTTCAAGTTGAATTTTAGTTTTTGTGGTGATCTCTGTGAGACCACAGGTATACGACTCGATTTTTGAGTTCGAGAAGATTTTGTGCAGCCGCCTCAACTAGAGGAACAGATGCTGACCACTGGCCGCCAGATGCTGAACAGACACCACTGGGTTTATTGGTTTTTGGTCCACCCTGGGTATTTCATTTCCCCAGTACCACCTATATCTAGGAAGCTTTCCCCTATCCGCCACCCGGGGAGGCGCCCGATGGGGGTACGAACAACCGCACACTGGTCTTTGTTATTATTATTATTATTATTATTATTATTATTATCTCTTTCTTTCCATTTCTCCCTTGTTCTTTTCTTTCTGCCACATTAGTATTGTTCAGAAGTGTGTATTCCAACTGTGCATTAGAAAGTATTAAAGAAAGTATCGAGATAGCAAAGTTTGTTCATACATTCACGGCAACAATACCTGTCTGTTCATCTCTCCACAACCCGTCGAGAATCCTGCATGAAGAGGATCAAAGCAGATGAGAATAATTTGCATGAGAGGGGCGATCTGGAACAGTATTGTCATACCAAGCTCTATGCACAATGGCGGTAACAAGAAAAAGAAGTATGTAAATTTAAATTAGAATAAATATATTGAATATTGAAGATCTGTTTTTATTAGTGCCAGTTGAAGTTCACTCAGGATACATGTAACTTTCTTTTTTTCCAAAATTTTAATTTTTAGTAGGCAAATTTTTTATACAGTGTCATAATATATATAATATTCTTAGTCCCCCACCACTATTAAATGCTCATTTGAAATTATTGTAAGTTGTGAATTCTCCTAGCTTTAACATACCCCTCTGTGCAGCATCACCTGTCAAACGTCTTATCACAAACAATACGTTATTAAAATATGACCAGGAATCAGGTAAAGTGCCCATAAATGCCTTTAGAAATAAAAAGGGGTGAATACTGCATGAAGGTGAAAAGTTGGGGAATTTGTGATTTAATCCTTTGCTTAGTGTTGTTGTTAAGTCATAGCAGTTATTAGTTACTTTCCTGTTCTTTAATAATAAGTCTTCTACCTCTTTCTTTAGTTCTTTCTTTGTCTCCTCCAACTCGAAGATTTATTTTCTATTACTGTATGTGTATTTGAACTAAAAAATAATCTGATGCATTCACCACCATATGAAAAGGAATGCCAAAATTTGGGTGAACCAGTAGTTGACATTTTGCCGATGCTGCTTTTATTTTTGAAAATTCTTCATGGCAGTTTATATTCCATCTCCACATTGTGTTTTTTTTTAATAACCTCATCAAACTTGGTGCAATAAGCACTAAATTGGGAGTGAATTTTCCATATAATCCTACCACACCCAGTCATTTTTTATTAGTAGGATCTGGGCACTTTGTGATCACGTATAATCTGTATGGATCTGGCTGAATACCTATAGTATTTACAATGTTTTTCAGGAATTTCATGTCATTTATACTAAATTGTGATTTTGACAATGTAATAGTGACACCTTGGGAAACTAATCTCTTAAAAAAATTCTTCCAATGTTGGCAAGTGTCCTTCCCATGTTGTGGATATTACTACTATGTGAGCAACATTACATCTTTCATCAACATATAACAACACTTTATTTCTTAACTCATTTCCAAATGCCTTATCCAAAGCCTCTATAGAAATTGAGATTGGTAAATTTAGGCCAAATGGTAGCATTTGGTACCTCTGGTTCTATTATTCCATTTATAGTTTGTGCATCCAACACTATACGTACATTACTCTTAAAAAAAAAAAAAAAAAAATAAAAAAATAAAATAAAAAATAAAACAGCTAATTGATTGAAATAACAGCTACATTTCTATGATATTCAATTGTAACATTTTTTCAATTTCTTTTTGTCCTAATGGCTTCTTCAATGTAGTCGTACTTCTGTGATTGTTTAGTTGCATAGCAGCTGAATTAATCTTGCTCTCTTATCAGATCAATTTAGCTTTGTTAATATCCATTCCATGAACTACTGTTGTGTGGTTTCTATCATGAAACTTCTAATCCCAGTTTCTTTTGGGCTCCCTGACTCCAGTACTTATAATTAAATGCTCATTTGAAATTATTGTAAGTTGTGAATTCTCCTAGCTTTAACATACCCCTCTGTGCAGCATCACCTGTCAAACGTCTTATCACAAACAATACGTTATTAAAATATGACCAGGAATCAGGTAAAGTGCCCATAAATGCCTTTAGAAATAAAAAGGGGTGAATACTGCATGAAGGTGAAAAGTTGGGGAATTTGTGATTTAATCCTTTGCTTAGTGTTGTTGTTAAGTCATAGCAGTTATTAGTTACTTTCCTGTTCTTTAATAATAAGTCTTCTACCTCTTTCTTTAGTTCTTTCTTTGTCTCCTCCAACTCGAAGATTTATTTTCTATTACTGTATGTGTATTTGAACTAAAAAATATCACTGTTGTGAACTGTTGGTGTTCCTGACACAGCAGGTTTAGTCTTTGTAGATGTAGATTTAGTGTCTACCAATCCTGTACTATGTACATCCTTACTAAATTAAAGTTTTTGTATACTTGGTTCCACTTCATTATTTATTAGGTACAAAACATAAGTATTTTTGTTAGTGTAAGTGGTGACATTGTTCTACTATATCAGTTCTCCCCACAGATTTGTCATTTTGTGCTTTGATAGTATGTACATGCTCTAAGGTACCATCTTGTTTAGTTTCCACTATTTCTAAGTAGCTATCTACTTCAGAAACGTGATTGAAACTCATGTTCAATCTTGTTTCCAATGTATCTACCCTACTGTTAAGTTGGGTAGTGCACACATCAAATTGCATTTCTAAATTCATGGTTATGTTGTCAATTTGCGACAAGCTGTTATCTACTTGTGTGAACTTGTCATCCATATGCACGATTGTAGTATTTAAGTGATTTGACTGTTCTAAAACCGATTGCATTAACTCTTCCATGATCATACTGTTACCTGTGTGTCCCATTGTATTATTTCCAGAGTAAATCAAATTTATATCTACCTCGCACATTAATGTGCTACACTGAACTATACACAACATAAGATGTCTTAATCATGAAATGGGTGTGGGTACATGCGATGTGATGGTCTGGCGTTTTATTTACTGTTTGTAACAGTAAGGTACTCATAATAATAGAATGTTTTAATGTCACAGTTACCTGACTGTAAACAACTGTATTCACAGAAGTTGTTGCAACCAAATTACTGTACTAGTACTTCACTTTAATCTTTATATTTACGCGATCACAACACTGCATTAAAAAATAAATAAATGAATAAATAATCAGATCAGAACCCACTGAGTTACGGTGTTTTGCAACTAATGGATGGCTGCAAAGATGGTTGCTGTTTGTCGTCGTCATCTGCTGCTGTTGATGTCAGCATGCTGTTTCTTGATGGTTCATCAAACTGCGACCTGATGGACAGCTGCCAACCGGCCCAACCTTCTGTGCTCTGAACAACATGTAGGGCTGTTTGTCAAGGGTGCTTCACTCATCTGTATATAGATAAATGTAGTCGTACTTCTCTGGTTGTTTAGTTGCTTAGCAGCTGAATTCCAATTGTGATGTTATAAATATATTCATTCATGAACCAAAATTCCAATATATAGTAAACTTGATTATATTGTTCAAATTTGTTGAATTGTACATTTTGTGCTTTTTGTTGTACTGATTCTTGATGTTTCAGTGTCATACAGTTGTTTGTATTGGCTCTTGAAAAGCAACTTTAGTTTTGATTAGTATGCCTGTTACCGCCCTATGTTGCTTCATAAGAATCGTTACTTCTAGAAAGATGAATGTACATTTTCACTATTTCCATATTCTCTAGTTGGTAGTGGCTTCTTGTATTAGCACTTTAACTTTTGTGCTCATATCTTCCTTATTGATCTTAAATCTTCTTACACAATTTTTATTAAAAACCGTGACTTGACAACTTCGATCATTTAAGGCTTTTATTGTGCCTTTAAATACAACACATATTAGATGATAATTATCTTGTTACAGGAGACCTAGGTAATGAATAACAAGCGGTTTTTTCATTTTTCTTCAATACTTACATTTATACATTATTGACGTAAACTTCTGATCATTGGTATTTTTGGGCAGCATGGCTGGTGCAGAAGACACTTTGCTGTCTTTGACTACTGTGCCTGACAAGACTCCAAGCACATCGTCAACTCTCTTGTAATGGCACGGAGACCCTAATAATTATTTACATAATGATTAAAACTTTATATTCTGAACAACTGACCTGGATACCAAAATTGCATACAATTCTACTAATAAAGCTTATTAATTTATATTCAAAATTAGATTTCACTTCCATTCAATTAAATTGTTTATTTCCAAACTTTGACTACAAAATACCTGGAAAAATCTTCCATCCACACCGTATCCCGAAGGATAACAAGGTAAAAAGGCTTTGGTTTATGTTCAACTGGTAGCTTTACTTGCAAGTACAGAATTATTGTAAAGAAGTGTGCAAAGGTGGCCATACATTTATAAATAAACTTGCAGGAGATAAATTTATCAGTGTATTGTGCAGAGCAATGTGATCGCAGCATTGAATGAAATTTCCAAACACTAATATAGTTCAGAGTTTGTTGTTGTTGTTGTTGTTGTTGTTGTTGTGATCTTCAGTCCTGAGACTGGTTTGATGCAGCTCTCCATGCTACTCTATCCTGTGCAAGCTTCTTCATCTCCCAGTACCTACTGCAACCTACATCCTTCTGAATCTGCTTAGTGTATTCATCTCTTGGTCTCCCTCTACGATTTTTACCCTCCACGGTGCCCTCCAATGCTAAATTTGTGATCCCTCGATGCCTCAAAACATGTCCTACCAACCGATCCCTTCTTCTAGTCAAGTTGTGCCACAAACTTCTCTTCTCCCCAATCCTATTCAATACCTCCTCATTAGTTATGTGATCTACCCACCTTATCTTCAGCATTCTTCTGTAGCACCACATTTTGAAAGCTTCTATTCTCTTCTTGTCCAAACTAGTTATCGTCCATGTTTCACTTCCATACATGGCTACACTCCATACAAATACTTTCAGAAATGACTTCCTGACACTGAAATCTATACTCGATGTTAACAAATTTCTCTTCTTGAGAAACGCTTTCCTTGCCATTGCCAGTCTACATTTTATATCCTCCCTACTTCGACCATCATCGGTTATTTTACTCCCTAAATAGCAAAACTCCTTTACTACTTTAAGTGTCTCATTTCCTAATCTAATTCCCTCAGTATCACCCGACTTAATTTGACTACATTCCATTATCCTCGTTTTGCTTTTGTTGATGTTCATCTTATATCCTCCTTTCAAGACACTGTCCATTCCGTTCAACTGCTCTTCCAAGTCCTTTGCTGTCTCTGACAGAATTACAATGTCATCGGCGAACCTCAAAGTTTTTACTTCTTCTCCATGAATTTTAATACCTACTCCGAATTTTTCTTTTGTTTCCTTTACTGCTTGCTCAATATACAGATTGAATAACATTGGGGAAAGGCTACAACTCTGTCTCACTCCTTTCCCAACCACTGCTTCCCTTTCATGCCCCTCAACTCTTATAACTGCCATCTGGTTTCTGTACAAATTGTAAATAGCCTTTCGCTCCCTGTATTTTACCCCTGCCACCTTCAGAATTTGAAAGAGAGTATTCCAGTTAACATTGTCAAAAGCTTTCTCTAAGTCTACAAATGTTTGTAGCACACGTAAAGTTTTAGACTCCTTGCACAGATTTCTGAGTTCAATGATAGTGACAGAAAGACTACAAGGCTTCTCAGCTTACCTCCTCCAGAGCTTGGTCACATGACTGCTGCAGTCAAGTTCATTACTTTCCTTGGCCCACCTTATCAGAATAAACTATTTTGTATATATTATAAATTGTTAATGCATATATTCTTAAATCTTTTTATGTATACATCTTATTGCATAACTAACATACACAGTGTGTCCTTTAATTTACTATACTTACTTCTGTTTTGAAAGGAAATCTCTGAAGCAAGTCAAATATATGTCCCTATTCTGCTTATTGCTATGGCACTAAGAGACTCAAAGCACATTTCTTAATGTTTTTACAAATATAACAAATCATATTTAAATAAATTATTACATCTTAATCTTTGTTGCAGTGTCAACATGCTAACAATAAATAAGCATGTACCAAATCATGTTTTATCACAGTTTAAACAAATTATGAATGGTTTAATAACTAGTTTTCATGCATCATAAGTAAATGAACATTTAAAACTTCAGTGAAATTGTTTATTTCCAAACTTTGAGTACAAAATACCTGGAAGAATCTTCCATCCACACTGTATCCCGAAGGATAATGAGGCCCACTGGACATGTTAACATATAAATATGTTAATAATTTGTATTTATGGCTTCCGCTAATTCCAGAAATGGCCTTGTGTTTGCTGTATCTCAACAGCAGGCAGTTTTGGCAATTTTATTAGATATGCAATAATTTTAATGTGCTCGGTTATCAGGCGATGTTGGCTTTCACCTCTGTATAGTGCTCAAAGGATCGGCCAATCCACTCATTTTGTCACATATTCTTATGGCCTATTTTTTTCTGCAAGTTAAATACTTTGTCCATGCTTTTTGCATTCAGTCCCCAGGAAACAGTCCCGTAGCTAAGAACTGAGCACACATAGGCATAATATGTCACTGCAAGACATTGACTGCTACAGCCTGATGCTAAAAACCTAAGACTACGACACTGATGACATTCTTTTTGATAGTACCTTTGTGTCCTCATTCCACATTATCTGACAACCAGTGCCCATTGCTAAAGACTTTAAGCTTGTTGCGCAATCTATAGATTTGTCATTTGTGCTTCATGTGACAGTGTTGTTTCTCGTCTTTATGATGATCTGATGTGATTTGCTCTTGTGGCAAAAACAATGGTGGTCTTAGCCCATTATTGACCACTCTGAAACTGAGTTTATTCTGCAGCTGCGCTACTTGTGATTTAGTAAAGCCACTGACTATCACTGAAGAGTAGGAGGAAACCCTTTACTACTTCCTTATTAGACATCATTTCTTCATGACCTAATGACCCAAGTATTCTCTTTGTTTTGATATCTAATGCTTCGCATTGGAATATTAGGTGTGGTGTGGTTTCAACCCCCTCACTAGATAGTCTACTATTAAAGGCTTCTTTCTCTATACCTATGATATGTAGGTGTTTCTTAAAATTTCCATGATATCATCAGTCCTACCATGAGTTTAATTTGTGTCCTGTTCAAATCTAGGATTACAGAACTTCTCTAGAAACATGGCTTTGGCATCCTTAGCTTGCCAAGTTTTTGTTTTCAGATCATAGCCCAATATTCTGAATGCACCCTCCTGACCCAGCTATGTAGTTTTGATTGCACCATCACCTTGGTGATAATGATAAGGACAGGTTCCTGTCCAATAAATAAAGACGAGGCACCTGTTCTGGCCAGCCTATCAGCATGTCCATTGCCATTATTTCCTGATGACCAGGGACCCACATCAGGTTTACCCTGTTGCTTTCCCCTAGTCTCACAAGGGCATTAAGGCATTCTGATATAATATT
This sequence comes from Schistocerca piceifrons, assembly GCF_021461385.2. NCBI lineage: Eukaryota > Metazoa > Arthropoda > Insecta > Orthoptera > Acrididae > Schistocerca > Schistocerca piceifrons. The sequence continues at coordinate 573,518,388 of NC_060138.1, forward strand.
GATCTTTGATCTCATTGCTGGACCTGGTAGAGAATTCAAAGCTGCTTGGTTGTCTGAAAGTTCTTCTTTGCACACACACTGATTGCAGATATTTGTGCCTGGAATACCTTGCCCAGCTTCCCTAAAGAAATTGCTCTCTCTAGGCTCTATCACATATAACCTAGCTCCAGCACCTTCCTATGTTTAGGACCCAACACTTAACGAATACTATATCTCCTGAACAGTGCCAAGGCTCATTCTCCCACTGCTCCTTTCTTCCAGTTGTTGGACTGGAAGCTTTGTTGAAGCAGCTGGAAGTTACTGTATGGTCAGCCGACATTTCCTCAACCATTTCTATATTTACCACTCCCATTATATTGGTGTGAGATTCTAGACATGCTAAAGGTATCCAGTTATTTCCAGTTTTTAACCTGTATGACCCTGCTACTGCCACCATTGCAACTGTAAGCTGTAATAGGGGTACGTCCAGCATGGTCTCCATTCCAGCAAAGGGTGTGCAACTGATTCCGCCTGTTATGCCTAAGCAGGCCAATCTCTGCACCTTAAAAAGTTTCGTAGTGGCCACCATGTGTTCTACATCATTTCGCAATACACTTTAGGCCCATACATTATCACAGGTGTTATTACAATAGTGAATATCCAGTACATATTCCTGGGGTTTTGGTCCCAGTTTTTACCACAGGCTCTTCTAGTGGTCATAAGAGTACATTTTGCCTTGGAACATACCTTCTTTCTATAAGGGGTATGTCATAGTTTTGCATCCAGGGTTACTTCAAGATTCTCTCTACTGGTAGAGTTTCATTGAGGAGCTTGAGATTCCTGTATGTATGCTGAACTAGCTTTCTTGTGAATGGTACAACAACAGTTTTCTTGGGACTGGTCATAACATCCTGTTTTCCACAGTGTCCAGTGCAGATTGTATCATTATGCCAATGGTAATAGCAAATTTTCCAAGTATTACTGTGACTAAATCAGCTGCGTATCCTTGGAAAAAGTAGCCTTCTAGCATTTAACTCTTCAGTGACTTCACTCGTGGAATGAGCACACAAAGGTAATGGCAAAAAGAGTGTCATCAGTGTTGTAGTCTTAATGTTTTAGCATCAGTCTGTAGCAGTCAATCTCTTGTGGTGACATACTATGCCTATGTGTGCTCAATTCTTAGCTATGGGATTGTTTCCTGGGGATCGAAAGCAAAAAGCATGGACAAAGTATTTAGCTTGCAGAAAAAAAAAGGCCATAAGAATGTGTGACAAATTGAGCACTATACGGAGGTGAAAGTCAACATTGCCTGAAAACTGACTGCATCAAAATTATTGTATATCTAATAAAATTGCCAAAACTGCCTACTATTGAGATACAACAAATACAAGGCCTTTTCTGGAATTAGAGCGGAAGTCATAAATACAAATTATTATATATTTATTTGGCAACAAGTCTAGCGATCACTGAAGTTTAAATGTTCATTTCTTTATGATGCAGGAAAACAAGTTATTAAACTATTCACAATTTGATTAAACTGTGATAAAACATGATTCGGTACACACTTATTTACTGTTAGCATGTTACAGTGGAACAGAGATTAAGATGTAATAATTTATTTAAATATGATTTGTTGTTGTGGTCTTCAGTCCTGAGACTGGTTTGATGCAGCTCTCCATGCTACTCTATCCTGTGCAAGCTTCTTCATCTCCCAGTACTTACTGCAGCCTACATCCTTCTGAATCTGCTTAGTGTATTCATCTCTTGGTCTCCCGCTACGATTTTTACCCTCAACGCTGCCCTCCAATACTAAATTGGTGATCCCTCGATGTCTCAGAACATGTCCTACCAACCGATCCCTTCTTCTGGTCAAGTTGTGCCACCAACTCCTCTTCTCCCCAATTCTATTCAATACCTCTTCATTAGTTATGTGATCTACCCATCTAATCTTCAGCATTCTTCTGTAGCACCACATTTTGAAAGCTTCTATTCTCTTCTTGTCTAAACTATTTATCGTCCACGTTTCACTTCCATACATGGCTACACTCCATACAAATACTTTCAGAAACGACTTCCTGACATTTAAATCTATACTCGATGTTAACAAATTTTTCTTCTTCAGAAATGCATTCCTTGCCATTGCCAGTCTACATTTTATATCCTCTCTACTTCGACCATCATCAGTTATTTTGCTGCCCAAATAGCAAAACTCCTTTACTACTTTGAGTGTCTCATTTCCGAATCTAATTCCCTCAGCATCACCCGACTTAATTCGACTACATTTCATTATCCTCGTTTTGCTTTTGTTGATGTTCATCTTATACCCTCCTTTCAAGACACGGTCCATTCCATTCAACTGCTCTTCCAAGTACTTTGCTGTCTCTGACAGAATTACAATGTCATCGGCGAACCTCAAAGTTTTTATTTCTTCTCCATGGATTTTAATATCTACTCCGAACTTTTCCCTTGTTTCCTTTATTGCTTGCTCAATATACAGATTGAATAACATCGGGGATAGGCTACAACCCTGTCTCACTCCCTTCCCAACCACTGCTTCCCTTTCATACCCCTCGACTCGTATGACTGCCATCTGGTTTCTGTACAAATTGTAAATAGCCTTTCGCTCCCTGTATTTTACCCCTGCCACCTTCAGAATTTGAAAGAGAGTATTCCAATCAACATTGACAAAAGTTTTCTCTAAGTCTACAAATGCTAGAAATGTAGGTTTGCCTTTCCTTAATCTTTCTTGTAAGATAAGTCGTCGGGTCAGTATTGCCTCACATGTTCCAACATTTCTACGGAATCCAAACTGATCTTCCCCTAGGTCGGCTTTTATCAGTTTTTCCATTCGTCTATAAAGAATTTGCGTTAGTATTTTGCAGCTGTGACTTATTAAACTGATTGTTCAGTAATTTTCACATCTGTCAACACCTGCTTTCTTTGGGATTGGAATTATTATATTCTTCTTAAAGTCTGAGGATATTTCGTCTGTCTTGGTGATGGTAGAGTTTTGTCAGGACTGGTTGTCCCAAGGCTGTCAGTAGTTCTAATGGAATGTTGTCTACTCCAGGGGCCTTGTTTCGACTCAGGTCTTTCAGTGCTTTGTCAAACTCTTCATGCAGTATCACATCTCCCATTTCATCTTCGTCTACATCCTCTTCCATTTCCATAATATTGTCCTCAAGTACATCACCCTTGTATAGACTCTCTATATACTCCTTCCACCTTTCTGCTTTCCCTTCTTTGCTTAGAACTGGGTTTCCATCTGAGCTCTTGATATTCATACAAGTGGTTCTCTTTTCTCCAAAGGTCTCTTTAATTTTCCTGTAGGCAGTATCTATCTTACCCCTAGTGAGATAAGCCTCTACAACCTTACATTTGTCCTCTAGCCATGCCTGCTTAGCCATTTTGCACTTCCTGTCAATCTCATTTTTGAGACATTTGTATTCCTTTTTGCCTGCTTCACTTACTGCATTTTTATATTTTCTCCTTTCATCAATTAAATTCAGTATTTCTTCTGTTACCCAAGGGTTTCTACTAGCCTTCGTCTTTTTACCCTTTTGATCCTCTGCTGCCTTCACTATTGCATCCCTCAAAGCAATCCATTCTTCTTCTACTGTATTTCGTTCTCCCATTCCTGTCAATTGTTCCCTTATGCTCTCCCTGAAACTCTGTACAACCTCTGGTTCTTTCAGTTTATCCAGGTCCCATCTCCTTCAATTCCCACCTTTTTGCAGTTTCTTCAGTTTTAATCTACAGCTCATAACCAATAGATTGTGGTCAGAGTCCACATCTGTCCCTGGAAATGGCTTACAATTTAAAACCTGGTTCCTAAATCTCTGTCTTACCATTATTTAATCTATATGACACCTTTTAGTATCTCCAGAGTTCTTCCATGTATACAACCTTCTTTCATGATTCTTGAACCAAGTGTTAGCTATGATTAAGTTATACTCTCTGCAAAATTCTACCAGGCGGCTCCCTCTTTCATTTCTTAGCCCCAATCCATATTCACCTACTATCTTTCCTTCTCTCCCTTTTCCTACTCCCGAATTCCAGTCACCTCTCCTTTCACTATCTGAATAATTTCTTTTATCTCATCATACATTTCATCAATTTCTTCGTCATAAGCCCCAGAATCCACCACAGAGATGATGTTTTCCTAATTTGTAATTTTTTGCATCTTCAGGATCCTTCATTCTAATTTCTAGTAATTTGTTGAGGAGCTCCAAGTGTGCCTTCTTTTTCTGTTGTTTTGTTGGCAAGTTTCATCAGGGGGTGCATATGGTGGGTGAAATGCCTGATCTCTGTGCAATTGTCTGCCTCTACCCAAAGCAAATTTGCTCAATCTAACCAAACCACCTTAGGTTTCCCCTTTTGGTGTCTGCAATTCCCTGATAATATTTTATTATTCATGGATATTTTTTAGTGAAACCCAAGAGAAAAGTATCATTCTGCTCTGCAAAACAAAGACATGGGAATTTTTCAAAGTGGCAACAGGGACACCTGAAAGCTCCAAAATGAACTGGTTTGAATTGAATTTTATTATTTTTGTAGAGGCCAGAGAGGTCATCTGAGGGATGACAAGTGCCAGTAGTTATTATAAACCCATAAACAACATATGATTCAGTGTTGTGGCATTAAATATGTCAATGTATTACTGACAGAAATATTTACTATCCTAAAATAAGTATGCATTTTGTAACTGTTCAGTGACAAATCACATCCTAATTCACCAAATAGAATAACAGAAATGTTAAAATCACACCATTACTCTAGTCACAATTAAAAATTCGTATACTGCACGAGGATTCAGTTCTAAAAGAAATTCTTTGATTTTTCTTTTGCATTGTTGATCTGGTAGCTCTCTGATACACTGAGGTATACACTGAAATGTGTAATTGATTTATTTACAAAGCACTTCGGTCTTTTTATAGTTGCAGTGAAATGATACCAGGTGATATTTGTTCTTGGTATTGTATCTATGGCATGTATCATACTGCTGTTATCTACAATAGTACTCCTTGATGTGGCACTACATGCTACAAGATATATAATGATGGCAGAATCAAAATCTTTAGTTTTCTGGAACTACGTCTGCAACAGAGTCTATGAAACATACTGTATATTACCGTCACTGTCTTCTTTTATATTTTAAATGCAGTAGATGCATTCTTTTGATGACCTCATGGAATGGTGCCATGGGCTGTATGGCGTATGGTATAATAGAAAACTTTCAGTAGAATACTAACACTACAGCATAATTTATTCAAAGAAAATACACATTGTCCCAAGTAAATTAACAGTACTAAGTTCCTGTTTCAGTTTCATGCTACAATTCCACATAATATGTTGGTTATGTGCTCAAATTCATACAGAGGGATTTTGCATTACACTTAGCTTCAACATTATCAGCAGTCTGATCTATACAGTGCAGTCACAGTAATGTGTCCACTGCCTCTGTTCAACATCAGTGGGCAAGAACCACTCACAGGTGGCAGGAAGTAGCACTAGCAGTGAATTTACTAGGCGAATGTGGAAAACAGGGCAGTCATTGTCATAATGTAGAAATGAAGTGATTTATGTTACTTCCAAAAGGGCATAATCATTGGCTTCCAGGCCAAAAGTGGAAGCATTTCGAAAGCAGCTAAGTTCGTGAACTGTTCACATGCCACCATGGTTAAATATACTGTAGATGGCAAAATGGCACTATTCAAAATGGCACCAAGGCAAATGTGGTGTACCATGGCCCATTAGGGGTAAATGTCTACAGGTGAACAAATATGCAACTGTTGAGCAACTGACCATCGAGATTGGCCAAAGTTAGTGTCCAGTCCTCAGCAAATGAGACAGGAACTGAAACAGAGCAGCAAAGCAACAGCTGAAATGCAACTCTGTTTTCTAATGTCACTTTACAAAGGAAAACATATGAGCATTGCCACAAAGTAACTCTTATACCACTGAAAAGATGAGAAATCAGTATTAGTGCCAGTGGTGTTGAGAAACAGCTGAAATGGTTGAAACTAAACAGAGCTCCAGGTCCTGAGCAAATCCCTATCAGACAAATCCTCATCAGATTCTATGCTGAATTTGCAGTTGAGTTAGTCCCTCTTTTAACTATGATCTATCATAGATTACTCTAACAGAAAATTGTTCCCACTAGTTGGAAGAAAGCACAGGGCACATCTGTCTACAAGAAGGGTAGTAGAAGTGATCCACAAAACTACCACCCAGTACCCTTGATGTTCATTTGTTGTAGAATCTTAGAACATATTCTGAGCTCAAACGTAATGAGATATCTTGAACAGAATGACCTCCATGCCAACCAGCATGGATTCCGAAACACTGATCATGTAAACTCAGATCTGACTTTTCTCACATGACATACTGAAACCTTTGGATCAAGGCAGTCAAGTAGATTCAGTATTTCTTGATTTCCAGACAATGTGTAATACATCTATGCTTATTATCAAAATTATGATCATATGGGTACCAAGTGAAACTTGTGATTGGACTGAGGATTTGGTGCTAGGGAGGATGCAGCATGTTATCTCGGATGGAGAGTAGAAGTAATTTTGGGTGTGCCCCAGGTAGTGCGTGTTGGGACCTTTGCTGTTCATGTTCTATATTAATGACCTTGCAGACAACGTTAATATTATCTCTTGACTGTTTGCAGTTGAGGCAGTTATCTATAATAAAGTACTGACTGAAAGAAGCTGAACAAATATTCAGTCAGATCCTTATAAGATTTCAAAGTGGTGACTTGCTTTAAAGATTCAGAAAAGGAAAACTGTGCACTTTACAAAATGAAAAAAAATGTAATATCTGAAGACTATAATGTCAGTGAGTCACACTTGTAATTGGCCAACTCATACAAATACCTGGGTGTAAGACTTTGTAAGGATATGAAATTGAACAATCACATAGATTCAGTCATGGGTAAAGCAGGTGGTAGACTTCAGTTTATTGGTAGAATACTGGGAAAGTGCAATTTGTCTACAAAGGAGATTGCTTACAAATCACATGTGTGACCGATTCTAGAATATTGCTTAAGTTTGTGGGCCCCTTACCAAAGAGGACTAACAGGGGATATTGGACATATACAGAGAAGGGCAGCATGAATGTTCATAGGTTGGTCTGACTCATGCGAAAATGGTACAGGATGCTAAAGAAACTGAACTGGCAGACTCTTGAAGATAGACATAAACTATCCCCAGAAAGTTTACCAACAAAGTTTCAAGAACTAACTTTAAATGATGATTCTAATAATATGCTACAATCCCCTATGTACCGCTCATATAGGGATCATGTGGATAAGATTAGAATAATCACAGCACGCACAGAATCATTCAAACAATGATTTTCTGTGCTTCATATGTGAACGGAATGGGAAGGAACCCTAATAATACAGTGAGATTTACTATTTTCTATGCATTTCATGGTGGTTTGTAGAGTATGGATGTAGATGTAGCTGAACCTATGGGCTGCCAACAGTGTCTTCTCAATGATGCTCAGTGAAATTGCTGCGCATGGGCCTCCACAGCAGGTGCCTGGTTCTGACTGCTGTTCATAAGTGAAGAAGGCTGGAATTTTCATGCTAGTACCACAGCTGGACATCCACCACTGAGTGCCGACAGGTGGCATTTTCAGATGAATCAATTTTATGCTCCATCTGACAGATGGCCATTGGCATGTACAGCTTGAAATATCTGAAAGGGTACATCCTGCAGTTATTGTTGGAAGGGTCCAGGCCTGGATGAGGAAGCATTATGGTTTGGGGAGTGTTTTTTGACATTACCTGGTTGATCTCATCATTTAAGAAGGCACAATGGATCAGCTAAAGTAATAATTGATCCCTTGGAAAATGCTTTCACTCCTACATGCAGTTTATTGTTCCTCAAAACGATGGCATCTATGAGCAGGACAATGCAATATACCACATAGCTCACAGTGTATGTGTGTGGTTTAGAGAATACCAGGATGAATTTATGTATGCCCATGGGCACCAAACTCAATGAATTTAAACCCTATTGAGAATCTGTGAGACCACCTTGATTGAGCTGTCAGGCTGTTCACACCATGGGCCCTCATCCAAAAAACCTAGTACAGCTGTCCATAGCACTGGAGTCAGCATGGCTCCACACCTTCCACAACCTCATTGATTCTCCTCCTGCTTGCCTCACAGTTGACCACACTGCAAAGAGTGACTGTTCAGGCTTTTGACAGGTGGTGACATTAATCTGACTGGACAGTGTATTTCATATTTCAACAACCTTGTTGTTTCAGATGTTATGCAGGCAGATGATCAATAAATTAATTGTCCCATTACAATATAGGACAAGTCATTAATATAAATAATAGATAAGACTGGACCTAGGACTGAACCCTTAGGAATAACCTCTTGTACCGGAAGTCAGACTCTTTGCCATTAACAACTACTTTCTGCATTGCATTACTTAAATAAGATTTCAACAATTCATTTGTAATTTCATAATATTTCAGCAGCATTTTCTGTTAATCCATAAAATTGCAGTTTATCAAATAATATCCCATGGGCGACAGTGTCAAAAGCTTTTGAAAAATAAAAAAATCTGCTGTAAACCAATAATCTGTTTTCTAGATGAAAAAGGTGCATGCTCAAAAAGAAAAAGGGTGAAGGGTGAAATACAAGACAACAGACATGAAAGTTTTGGTTTCACATATCACCTCTTTCAGTTATGTCAATATTTGTTAATGCGAAAAGTGCTAAGGCATATTGTTCTGCAGAGACAACAATGAACTGTAGCCACACCCCCCCCCCCCCTCCCCCCTCTCCCCTCTCCTTTAGCTAGCAGTGTTAGTAAGTTCAAAGGCCAGAGGCCAGGGTGTATCATCTGCAGTATGAGCATTCCTAATAAAGCGCTATATTGTTCAAGCCAGCCTTCAGGTGGATGACAGCTTTACCTTACCTATTGTTATTTTAGTTTGTTTCCTGGTTGTAGGTCAGTTACAATACTGTACACAACAACTGCTGCACATATTAACCTAATTACTTAAGTAACACCAGAATTATGCACAAGTGATAAAATGTAGATTCATGAATTGATGGAATCGAATGCCACTGCATAATATTTAGTAAGACATTAGAAAATCATGGATGGAATACAAATATTGTGACAATAGAAGATAATTGCTCAAGGTATGGAGAAAGTGTTGAACAATAAGTAAACTTACAAACAAGAAGCTTAGTTTTCTAACTTGCATTCCAATTCAGAGTGCAATACTTGTATAATAGGTTGTGGGAGAACATAGTTAACTTACCAGTAGATTATTGGCCAGTTATCATCATGTCGTAAATAACATGCAAAAATGAGCAAGCCAATTAATAATAATAATACTAATAATAAAAAATTATGCCTTATTATTATTATTATTATTATTATTATACAACTAATACACAGGCATCAAAGTCTGATGCATATTATCCATTCTGCACAGTTCACCTACGTGATTTGCTACTCACAAAAGTCAGCTATGGAGATTATGGAAGATGGGAATCTTATGGACCGAGTTCGAATTCTTCTTCAACGAGATTTAGCATATTATCAAGATCATCAGACAGTACTTCAAGAGAATTTGTGTCCTGGAGTAGTTGGAGGTTTATTGGATTTTCCTCATTACTCATCTTTTGCTGCAGTAAAATTGATCATCTGGTGGGAAGAGGCCTATGTTGCTGCCTATCAACGACCATCAGGTCTTCTTGGAAATGTAGTCTCAGAAGATAATGGCAACAATGAAGATGACCGTGGATGTGGTGGTGTTGCAACCACTTCCAGCCCACAAGAATTTCTGTCAGTTGTAACTAGCTCAGCTGGGCAAATGCTTGAACACCTACACACACTAAGTCAAGAAGCACTTGACCACGCTGACCTTACTGTACTTACAGGAACACTTGGTGCTGCAGCAGTCATAAAAAACTGCTTATGGTGCTATAATGAGCAACTTAAAAAAAGAGCAGAGGAAACGGGATCTCCAAAATCAGATGACAAGTCAGTATTAATGTATAGAAATACTTAAGTTAACTAAATCTAACATTTTTATTTTTATTCTATATCTTGGAGATATAGAAGACCTTGTTATTTATTTGTAAATTAATTTCAACTGAGTGTAAATGTCTTCAATTTTATTTTATTCAAGTTTGTAGTTTTCAGCAACAGTAATATTATTCCCCTAGGATAAATCTCAATCTGTTATTTGATTTCCAGGGACAACGAAGGATAATATTTTATGTATTGCACAGCCATAATATTTATATGTTTGTTGGATTTGAGATCAGTGTTTCATCAAAATTGTTTTATTATTGTGTTAAAATATGAATATATGAATGTCGTTATCAGGAATGCCATGAAACATAGCCTAGCTGTGTTTTAAAAATGGAAACTGCTTACAAATAGTACTAACATATCTTTAAGAAAAGGGGAGGGGACAGAATATAAAAAGAATAGAACAGTATTCATTTGGGTCATTATCAAACAGATAACATTTAAGAAATGTAATAGAAATAAGATTAGCTTCTCTGGTACTAGCTGCAGGAGAAAGACAGGTAGTGTTTTGTGCTCCATAAGTCATATTTGTGGTAAACATCGCAATGTGGAATTCAACAACTGACAAAAGATTTCAAAATTGTGAATGGTTATAAGTGACAACTGTTATACTGTTCAAGAATTCCTGTATGATGTGTAAGGAGAGACAAGTTTCATCTACATTGGAAACACTTCTGCTGTGTGTCAGACATCTTGCTTCCAGAGGCAGATTGTTGCAGAAGTCTGGGGCAGGATTAATCTCAATGGAAGTTGCATGAGCTGCCATGGGTCCAGTGAGTCTGCCATGAGATGGAGAAACAGGGAGCTGCTGACCAGCATGGTGGAGACAAAGCTGATTTTGATGATGCTGCAGGAGCCATGCGTGGAGGCCACAATATGCAAAATGTGGCTCTAAAATAACATAACTGTTGCTGTGAAACGTTTTATTTCAGAAACGTACAGATTTAGTTATTACCTTCAATATACTCCCCTTCTCTATCCCTACAATGCTCCATCTGAATTTTCTATTCAGGGGAACGGTACTGGAAGTCTTCATCTGTGAGCTCCTTGATGATGCATCCTGCTTTTTTTTCTCTGCCTCAACAGACTAAAATCTTGTTCCTTGCACATTTAACCTTTGGGAATAGAGAAAGTCGTATGGTGCTAGGTCAGCAAAAAGGTGGGTGGTCTAACACTGTGATGCTGTATTTTGCTAGAAACTTATTAGCACACACTGTGGTATGTCCCCAAAGTAAGTGTTTAGTCTTATGACAATTATTTTTCTGGAAAAACAAAATAACAGCTCTCACACAAACAAAGGCCACGGCCAACTGATTTGTCTACAGACAGCAGAGATGCCCCATTTGACTGAGAAGGCTTCAAACTTCATAGCCACTGCTCATTGGTCTTTGACACATGTGGAATTCCTCTGTGGCAGCATCAGTCACATTATTTTACAGCCACATCTCGTACATTACAGACCCGTGATGGTTGGAGATCCTCATATAGATCCAGGGTGGGTGACACTTGAACTCATGGCTGCATTCTGGGGTGCTCACAGGGAAAGGTGGTGTTTTGGTGAAAACTGCTCTTGTCAAAGACTCAGCATGGGTGTGATGGAGGTGGGCATGAAGCCACTCCACTGGGCTTTGTCTTCAATAGAGTACTCCTGTAAGATGCCAGAAAACTAGATGCAGTGTTGGATATCATTTACTTGTGGAGATGGCTCTTGAAAGGGTGGATAAAGTGTTCCACACAATTGTAAAGGGTCAGGTGAAAGGGTGCAGTATGAAGGTGTTGAAACCTGTTATGGCGACAAAACTATTCAACCATGGGAAACCAAAGTGTGTGGGATGCCTTCAAGGGCAAAGATATTTTCCATGGCCATGATGATAGTGACAGAAGTGACCAGGGACATGTGGAAGACAAAAGGGACTTGAGAAAAGGAATAAATCCACAACAAATCAGATGGAGCCAAAAAATGGGACAGTGAAATGTAAGTGGATATACTCCCAGGACTGTACAGTGTCAGGCCAGGTAGAGAACTGTTGGGGAGGTGCAGCTTGATGGGCCTGACAGGCAGAACATTTATGGAAGAAGTACATGATATGTGAACCAATACTGGTACAGAATGTGTACTGTGTGCTCAGCCTTTCTTCCAGGTCACATCCCAGTGTGCACTGTGCAGGAGGTGTTGCTCTCACAGCCAAAGGGAAGGAGGAATCAGAATGTGACAGTGACACTCCTGAGGGCTGCAATGGAAACTCTTGGCTTAGATAAAGCTGATTTCCCTGTGACCATTAGGTGTGGGAAATGGTATAAACAGTTGTCTCTGGCCATCTGTGTTGTGCAAAGTGAGTGAGATGGCATTAATGTGTGGCCCTTGCTGGTGGTGGCCATGACATCATGATGTTCAGTGGTAAAGCTGAAATGGTCAAACCCAGATCTGAATTGAGCTGGAAACATACCAATTTCTGTTGGTTAAAAGATGGGTTGGGGAACTGGGACAGAGCATCCCTGTTAGCATGTAACTTCACTGACCAATAGTGTATAAAACAATGAAAATAAGACACATACTTTGCTGGAAGTGTTGGGCATTTTGGTTGGTAAGTGATGTTTGAGGCCGAAGATGGTAAGCTATGGCTATTGGTCCATGACAAGATAAAAATTTCTGACCATAAAGAATAACTGAAATTTTTGGAATACATAGATGATAGTGTGGGTCTCCAATTTAGTTTGAGATTAGTTTTGCTTGGACATGGATAAGATAATAGAAGCATATGGAATATGGTGGTTATGGGACAGGGCCATGAGGGAATGCATCAGTCATTACCAACAGTAGCAGATCATGGGTAGTATGTTGTTGAGCATGGTGGCTGTTTAATTCAATCTTCCTGGAGGGCTTGTTAACTTTTGATCATTTGAAATGCATTCTTTAGCATTGTGGCGGGTTCACTTGGTCAGAGAGTTCAATCAGTGTTGTTATGAAGTGGCCATGATAGTTGATCTTATATGGAAACACTTGTTGGTCTTTTACATTCATGGATAACTGCATGTTGTTAATTACCGTGACACAATCTTCCACTGGTTTAAGTCCAAACAATGGAAACTCCATGTAGGGATATCAACAATGTAGGGAAAGATTGATTGCTACTTACCATAAAGAAGACACGTTAAGTTTCAGACAGGCTAAATTAAAAGACACACAAAGCTTTTGGTCACAGCCTTCATCAACAAAAGAGAAACAGAGAAACACACATCTTTCATACACATGAGCAAGCACACCTTACGCACACATGACCACCAACCCCATCAGTGCAGGCCAGTCTGCAACTATCACATGGGATAGCAGCAGCAATGTGGAGGGGGAGGGGAACGGGAAGGGATAGTAGTGAGTGGGTGGGGGAGCTGGCAGTCATGTGTGTGAGAGTGTGCTTGCTTGTGTCTACAAATGGTATTTGTTTCTCTTTTGCTGATACAGGCTGTGGCTGAAAGCTTTGTGTAAGTGTCTTTTAATTCTGTCTGCAACTTAATTTGTCTTCATTATGGTAAGTAGCAGTCTATCTTTTCCTGCATTATTGGTTTGAGTGCACTAGCCAAGAGTTTGATCCCTTTGCTGCCAGCTTCTGAAGCAAGTGTGTGATGTTGTGAAGTTGGTCCTGTGGAGTCACAGTTGAGGGGTTTGGTGCAGAAACAGTGTTACCCACAAATATCCATTTTTAAAATATTTTTGTGTTTTTTGTTATGTCATTACACTGCCTATCATTTTTATACTTCTTTCAGGTAACATTCAGGAGTAAAACATTTGTGGTGTAACTTGTAGACAACTACTTTGAAATTAATTGAGTGCAGAATTGGTGTAACTCACTATGGATTCATTTAGTAATGAAAATCTGAGAGATTCTGGTTCTGATCAAGAATATGTTCCAGATGCTTCTTCATACGAAGATGACTCATTATGGAACCCCCAAAAAGAAGCTTAAAAAGAGAAATGTGGGAAGACAAACCAGTGCTGAAACAGCAACACTACAAGCATCTGCTGTGTCAGCACCCACAAATGATACACAAAAGTAACAGAGGTAATCCTACTCCCACAGATCCTGGAAATGACAGACAAGTGCCAAGTACATCAACTAAAACAACAGTTTCCATCATTGAAGGAGATGAAATTGCTGATCTGGATGTGACCCTCCTACTATTCGAAAAAAGGGTAGAAAGAGAACAAGGAATCCTGATTTGTGGAAATGAAATGTAAAGAAGTTGGACAAGTTGCTGGCAATTACAAGAAGTTTAGTTTCCAGAAAGGTCAATCCAAATCAAGAATACCTTAATCCTGAACTGAACATTGCCAAAATGTATCGTTTGTATTTGGATTGATATAAAGAATGAGATTACGTCCCAGTAAAGGAATCTCTTTGTAGTCAGGTATTTACCCCAGATTTCAATCTTTCATTCCATCCACTGCATTCTGATATGTGTGAAAGTTGTGAAATTAAGAAAACAGAAATAGCTGCTTCAACTGATGAAAATGAAAAGAAAATGCTGGAACTGTCACATCAATTACACCTTCAAAGAGCTGAACTGGGATAGGTCCCAAATGAAGGAAGATGTAGAACTGGCCAGATCTGATCCTGAGATGTTTGTTATAGCATTTGATTTGCAGAGTGTTCTTTCATTGCCTAAACTCCCAGTTTCTGAGATATACTATCTAAGGCAGCTAAGCTGCTTCAATTTCTGTTCCCACAATCAAGTGGAAGACAAAGCTTCCATGTTTTTCTGGACAGAGGCACAGGCAGATAGAGGATCACAAAAAATTGCTTCATGTGTTTCGTATTATGTGAAAAATCTTCCCTTGCATGTACAGAAATTTATCTGCTATAGTGATACATGTGGGGGACAGAATCGAAATTTTGATCTGTCTCTTATGTTGCTGTGTATTGTCATGAATCCAGATATTAGTGTTGAGACAATTGAGCTGAAATTTTTTGTACCAGGACTCTCTTTCATGGCCTGTGACCAGGATTTCTCATGTATAGGTAATGCGATGAAGAAAGAACAATATATTTTTGATGCTGAAAGTCTTATTAGAATTATTGGGGCGGCAAAGAAGAAAGGAAACAAATTTCAAGCCACTCATCTGCAGGAAGACAATTTTAAAAGCTTAGCCTTTCAAAGATATAACTATTAAGAAGAAAATATGTAGGGACAGTGACAAAATCAACTGGCTGAAGGTACAATGGCTGAAATTTCACAAAGAAAAAGCTTTTGAAATCGATTTCTCTGAATAGTCACAATCATATTCTGTGTGTTGTTATTGGATGTAGAGCCATTTGTTCACAAGGTGCTTATGCTAACACATTTCCAAAACCCTCACTTTGGTTCCCAGTTTATTTGTTTTCTATAGCTCTGTTAAGGTAAATTTAATATCTAGCTCTCTTTTCATCATGTCTCTTTCAGTTCTGATTAAATTGAAGTTTACTCTGCTTTTCTTGCATCATGAATGTTCCTTCTAACTTCAGTGAGATTCTCCCACAGTTATAACATTTTATTAACAATTGTGAACAGTTGGTATCACAGAAGTGAACCATATGAACCTCTATTAATTCTTATTGATTCTAGATTGACATGAATCCTGTAGGCCCAGTGTCTAAGACTAAAGCCTTCTCGTTTGACATTTTCAGGGTATTGCATTGTATGTGAATATCAAAGTGGCTTAATGAATCAATATCATACCAAGATACCATCATCAGATGATTGATGTGCTCAGCAGGAATTGTAGTGGAGTGAACAGTGGCACAGCACTTCAGTACATCAGATCACTTGGTGATAGTGGTGTTTCAGTTTGACATTGAAATAATGTACCACTTTGACAGTTACATTCAATATAAAAGCTGAAAAAGTTTCCTTCGAGTCCAGTGTTGTTTTCCAAAATACACTCCTGGAAATTGAAATAAGAACACCGTGAATTCATTGTCCCAGGAAGGGGAAACTTTATTGACACATTCCTGGGGTCAGATAGATCACATGATCACACTGACAGAACCACAGGCACATAGACACAGGCAACAGCGCATGCACAATGTCGGCACTAGTACAGTGTATATCCACCTTTCGCAGCAATGCAGGCTGCTATTCTCCCATGGAGAGGATCGTAGAGATACTGGATGTAGTCCTGTGGAACGGCTTGCCATGCCATTTCCACCTAGCGCCTCAGTTGGACCAGCGTTCGTGCTGGACGTGCAGACCGCGTGAGACGACGCTTCATCCAGTCCCAAACATGCTCAATGGGGGACAGATCCGGAGATCTTGCTGGCCAGGGTAGTTGACTTACACCTTCTAGAGCACGTTGGGTGGCACGGGATACATGCGGACGTGCATTGTCCTGTTGGAACAGCAAGTTCCCTTGCCGGTCTAGGAATGGTAGAACGATGGGTTCGATGACGGTTTGGATGTACCGTGCACTATTCAGTGTCCCCTCGACGATCACCAGTGGTGTATGGCCAGTGTAGGAGATCGCTCCCCACACCATGATGCCGGGTGTTGGCCCTGTGTGCCTCGGTCGTATGCAGTCCTGATTGTGGCGCTCACCTGCACGGCGCCAAACACGCATACGACCATCATTGGCACCAAGGCAGAAGCGACTCTCATCGCTGAAGATGACACGTCTCCATTCGTCCCTCCATTCACGCCTGTCGCGACACCACTGGAGGCGGGCTGCACGATGTTGGGGCGTGAGCGGAAGACGGCCTAACGGTGTGCGGGACCGTAGCCCAGCTTCATGGAGACGGTTGCGAATGGTCCTCGCCGATACCCCAGGAGCAACAGTGTCCCTAATTTGCTGGGAAGTGGCGGTGCGGTCCCCTACGGCACTGCGTAGGATCCTACGGTCTTGGCGTGCATCCGTGCGTCGCTGCGGTCCGGTCCCAGGTCGACGGGCACGTGCACCTTCCGCCGACCACTGGCGACAACATCGATGTACTGTGGAGACCTCACGCCCCATGTGTTGAGCAATTCGGCGGTACATCCACCCGGCCTCCCGCATGCCCACTATACACCCTCGCTCAAAGTCCGTCAACTGCACATACGGTTCACGTCCACGCTGTCGCGGCATGCTACCAGTGTTAAAGACTGCGATGGAGCTCCGTATGCCACGGCAAACTGACTGACACTGACGGCGGCGGTGCACAAATGCTGCGCAGCTAGCGCCATTCGACGGCCAACACCGCGGTTCCTGGTGTGTCCGCTGTGCCGTGCGTGTGATCATTGCTTGTACAGCCCTCTCGCAGTGTCCGGAGCAAGTATGGTGGGTCTGACACACCGGTGTCAATGTCTTCTTTTTTCCATTTCCAGGAGTGTATTTACAAATTAAAGTAGTTATTTGTCAGTGGCACATATAATTGACATTAAGAGAATCTGTAGTCATGTGTGTTTCACCAGAATATGACAATGAAAACAATCAATTATTGACAAAATAATTAATTGGACAGATAAAAAATCTACTGACCAAGCAGTGGCAGAATACACACGTAAAAGGCGGTTGTAATTGGCAAGCTTTTGGAGCCAGTGGCTCCTTCTTCAGGCAGAAGGGGAAGGAAGAGGGGTGAAGGAAAAGCACTGGAGAGGTCTAGGAAAAGGGGTAGATTTCAGGAAAGTTGCCCAGACCCGCGGGGGCAAGGGAGACTTGCCGCACTTCTCATCCTGTGTGGTAAGTCTCTGCTGGCCCATGGTTGTGGGTGACTTTCCTGAAATTTCCCCCTTTTCCTAGACCTCTTCAGTCCTTTTTCCTTCACCCCACTTCCTTCCCTTTCAACCATTATGACTGAAGAAGGAGCCACTGGCTCTGAAAGCTTGCCAATTACAGCCACCTTTTATGTGTGTTTTCTGCTGCCACTTGGCGAGTAGACTTTTAATCTATCCAATTAAATTATTTCACCAGAATATGACTTATTTTAAGCAACTTTAATATGATAGTGGTTCTTGAATTGTAAATATTTTTGCAGTGTTTTACATTGTACCTGTCTGTGACTCAGTGCCTCCTGTACGTGGTGGTAAGAATCTATCCTTTTCATTTTTTATTAGTATTCTCATAATTACATTTGACAACAAGAAACTTATTAGGTATATAATAGTTATGCAATTCATGTCCATAGGCTTACTTCCAAAGTTAAATTAGCTGACTATCAAAATTTCTTTTCAAAAATTTATGATCCAAATTTTCAGGAATACAAAGAAATGCACAGCCAAGAAATTAAAAGTTAATTCAAAGTTGACATCACGTCCATACAGAATGTCTGAGGACAAGATAAAAACCACATTTAAAGACAGTCTTGTGATGTTTTTTTTTGTTTCTGTGATTATTGTCAGGGCTATTTCTTAACTTAGTCTGGGGTTATAGTGCCTCTTTAGAAAGCATAGGTTTTTGATTAATTAATCACTGAAATGTTATGAAATGCAAGTAAGGCAAAACATGCAGATTGCTTCTTGTGTGAAATAGACATAGCACAACAGGATATTAAGGGCTCTAACTTGATAGAGCCACAGCAATGTTATAAAAATGTTGCAAAATCATCATGAGAAAGATTTCCAGTGTTTGGGCTCACAAAAAGGTAACATTCCATGGTTAGCATATTTTCCTCATATCATCACTTGTTACTATCTCTGCTGATGACAGCAGCCTTTATGGCAGCCATAAAAATGTGCAGAATGCCCTAATATTGTTTGCAGCATGTAAGTTTTGTTCTAATTACATTGTTTGCTTTGATTCATTCCACCCAGAACAGGAATTGGTGACATATACAAAGATATAGTACACAACCTGAAACCATGTCTTGCTGCAGTATTCACTACAACTTTATTTGCTCATACTGTTTCTTATTTTCTTATACAGGGTTACTCTTTATAACAGCTACAGACGTTATCATGATATGTCTGAGGCTTTAGCTGAACGTCTCCTGGACTTACACTGTCGCCTTCTGTCATTGTATGTTTTGCAAGATGCTGACTGCCTTAATTGGGAGGATAAGCATCTATTTTTTGAGGGTGAAAGAGGTTCATTTGTTATTCAGATGTGGTGGTTATACATACAAGGTAAATTATTCACCTTAATAGTCCATTTGAAAAGTTTTAAATTTTAGATATTTCTAGTGACAAATAGACAGAGAAGACTACATATGTTAAAAACATATGAGGTTTTAGTAAAATTATTCCATGAGGAGAGAAAACTTAAGTGTAGTGAAACAAAGTAGATTCAGTATTATTGAGTAATAATTACTATCAATCTTCTAATTTACTTCAGTGGAAAATTTATGATGCCTTCTGTACATAGAATATTCTGGCATTTTTTAATTTCTTTTTATCCTCCACCCTATAAATAAATATTCAGGTATTTTTTATTACAAGCAAGGTTTTATTTCATTATAATCATTAATATAATTATGTTGTATCCCACAAACAGAAAATATATTCAAGTAAATTCTTACATAAATAAAATCACACCATATGCTCAATGGCACAGTCGCTGGATCACTCCCTGGCATAAACACTATGATAATAACATTATAGTATTCTACATTAACTATTGGATGGTTTGGTTTAAACTGTTTGCTCACTGATAGTGTTGTGCAATGGTGTGTAGCAGCTGGAAAACCCTAGTGAGATGAAGCAATGACCAAGTTGAGATACTATGAAGTTATCAGTGATGGAACTATTTTTGGTGATTTTGTAAGTAAAAACACAGTGTTTTCTGTTTGTAATAGTATAGTGTCTCAGATCATTGATGATGAAAAGTATTTCACATGAGATGTGTTCAGATAGACATCATCAGTAAGCAGGAAAATAAAATATAATTATGTGAGGGTCACATTTTAAGCTTTTACGCATGACCACTATATTGGATGGACTTTTTCTGACTTAACATTACTGTTTTTAAAATATGTCATTTATTAGTGTTAAAACAGTGGTAGGTCAGAAATTGAGACAGTACTTTGCTTGCAGTGACCATTTGAAGCCATTGTTATGAAAGTGACATGTCAAGATTTTCATAAAATTATTTGTTTGACTTTTGACAATTAGTCATTTTCAGAAAAGATTATTTACAACTGTTTTCTATTTTTGAAATTTTGTTGTGCACGCGCGCACACGCACCCATGCCCATGCCCGAGGGAGGACTCGAACCTCTGCCGGAAGGAAATATTCAAAAGCTTGACTGATGAATTGCAAAGTCTGTATACCTCATCACAGGAGAGAGAACTTGGATATATTCATATGACCCAGAAACTAGGCAACAAACAACTGCCAGTCCATTAAATTTTAGGCATGCAACCATATAAATACTACTTCTCCAATTGATATTTTGACTGTGCACTATCCGTCCATCCGCAGAGTGGGTCACAAGACTGATGACATGTTGCCGAATGTGGCCTTATATGCTACACCACGAATGTACTGCACATGTGGGTCACAGATGCTGGTTGGCAGCAAATAGGTACACTTACACGTGCAACACTTTTGGTGAACACATTCAGACATTTGATGCACTTTTTGATATGTATTCAGGGATGGTAACATCTTGATAACTTCTTTACAATGTAGTTACACCAAGAGCTGGATTGTGTGTCTTATCTAAATTAAAACCATTATCTCTATTTACTAAGTTATTGGTCAGTCTAATTTATATGGCTTCCTTGAAAGTATAATACCAAAAGGAGGAGGTGGATGTTAAAATCTTCACATCACTGGGATCATCTCTCATGAATGGTGCATGTTTTCTGACTTGTATATGGTTTATTTCAATTTCTGCGAGGAATCTGATACATATCAGCCTTATGAAACAGTAAATCATCCTTCAAAGAGCTGAGTAACACTGCAATCTTTGTAGGAGGCTGAAGATCACCTTAATATGGTGTTTCTCTAGAACATGGCTTATCTTTGAGGAAAGATCACCCGCATAATGCAAAAACACTATTCTTCCAGATCACACACTTGAATTTTAGGATTCATATTGAATGTTCTGTGAGTTTGTTGATGAGAGTATCCATTTACTTTAAAAATGCTATTAAGGTGTGTGAGCTTTCCTTGCAAATTGTCATTATCGGATATACAGTGTTCTTTGTACACAAAGGTCTGAAGGGCACCTATGATCTGTGAAGGGTGATAGCAGCTATTGACATGTAAAAATGGATTTGTATGCATTGATTTATGATACTCATTGTTAATACAGTGCCTAAGAAAATGATCCTTTGTTTCTCTGATTATATTGGATGTGCCAAGAGCATTTATTTAGAGTCTAAAAGAACAGTAAATGTTGCATTGTATACACCAGTTTGCCACAGATCCTCAATGAAATCAATGAAAACATATAAAAGCATTTGCATCATTTTTCATCTTGGCAGTGACAGATGACTCTCTGCACCTCAAGAAATCACTTACTTGTGGTGAAAAACTTTTAATTAATGTCTCATTGCCAATTTTTACATAACTTATAACTTAATTACTTGTTTTTATTACCTTCTGTTGAACAAAAACTGCTTGAACAGTGATTTTCATCACCTCAAGGAGCTGTCAAACCCTTTCAACACCATTTTTTTGAGGAACCAACATCAGAGTGGAAAAAAATGTGTCCGGAGCTGGTTACAACAAATGCAAAAATTTAAAGGCAAATGTTTTGAGAAAAAATAAAATAATCTGTGTGAAAAAAATTTTCTTTTGTTCATTGAAAGGCAGCTTGAAAGAGTTTGAGTGCCAAAATCATATTAATTATTGGTATGGGTCATTTCTTTAAATCAAGTTAATTGATAATCTTCGTACATTAATCTTTTCCAAAATCATTTTCAATGATTTTATGTAACAATCAACAATTATTGTATGCATGTGTACAGAGTTGTATATTTTCATGTCAAAACAAAAATCAAGTCCAAATTCAAAGCCAAGGTTGTCAGTGAATTGTAACTCTTAGAACTGAAAGCACATTTATTACTGATACCAGTGTTCAGCCAAAATAGACCTGATCTGCTGGATGGTGAGTGCAGTTATTTGCACAATCATAAAATATTCCAGAATGCTGATATTTGTAGAAACATTAAATATTACATCTATACAAACATAACAAACATAATATATTTCAAGATCCTTCCAAAAATGATAAATGTTAAATAGCAAATAATTGCTGGTGGTAGTGTTTGAATCAGTGACCTCAGCATGCAGCCAGCAATGCTAGCCAGTACACCACACTCTATGCACCAAAGTTCACTGCATTATTCCCTCTCCTGGAGGAACAGTGACCTACTTTATCAGAAGACATCATTTGAGCTGAGTACAGAACCCAGGATCTAGATTATGTCAATGGTCCTCTGTATGGCAGTACTGGCAGATCACCTGTCCTGGTGACATTGTCACATCCTCTCCACTACAGTGAGGGTTAAAGGTAGCCCCTCCAGTCGAAGTTTTGCTATCATTGATCAGGTCTTCAGTTTTCTTGAACCTCCCATCACCAATCTGTGCCTCTGGAAGATAGTAGGGCTTCATATGAAGGCATGGAGGACATTTTGCACTTTTGTCTTCTTGGTGAAGGGGAACATTTGTTAACTACTTATTGATGTCCAACAGGCAATGAATAATAAAGTTCAGCACAAAGTAATGTTGCAGTAATTTTTCTGATACAATAGTCCTACTTTTTGCACAGGTGTAAAAATTATCTTGGAGTAATCTCACTGACCAGTGCTTGGTGCTATTGCACTCTCAGTCTTTCTTCCTGGGTCTCTAAGACCAGTATGTGAGTCATCTGTATTGCTTGTAAGATCCTGGTGATAAGGTCTTTCCAGTTGTCCTCCTGGACATTGTCCAACTCAAATGGTAACAATGTATCCATTGTCATTTTGGCCTCACAACTGTGAAGCAGGAAGAATGGTGTGACAACTGCAGTGTCTTGTTTCACTGTGTTGTATGCGAATTTCATGTCAGGCAGTATTGTATCCCAATCTCTCTTTTTGACTTTAATGTACTTCAGGAGCATATCTGCCAATATTTTATTGTTCAGTGTGGCCATTTGTGTGTGAATGGTAGATAGTTGTCATACTGTGGATAATGTACAAATTGAAATTGTCTCCGATAGTAGTTTTGATTGGACCATTTTTCCATGATCAGAAAGTGCTACTCAGGGTGCTTCATGATTCTACAAGGAACTTTGCAATTTCTGGAGCTTCAGCAGTAAGGTAGTCAGTGCATACTATTACCCATCAGTTCTTGTTTGTGAACTTTGGTAACCTCCACAGTAGTCAATTCTAATTCAGTGGCATGATGCACCTGCAGGTGGGATTGGTACCATATACCCTGGAGGTAATTACAGCACCTTATTCCATCATTAGCACTCCTTACAGTAGCTCACATGGTGTCTAATGGATTGGTAGAGATCTGGCCAGTGACACCTTTGTCTGATTCAAGAATCCCAGATGACCAAATGTTGGAGTCTCATGAAAATACTTCAGGATAGCTGACTTAGATGGGCTGGGATGCTGAGCAACCATTATTGGTCCATTGGATCATAGTTCATCTTATACAGTGCTTTGTTTGGTAATTGGAATTCTCCTTTGGACATGTCCCCATTCTTCAAGGGATCTATGGGTTTTAGCAGTGCTGAATCTTCCCTCTCTTCCGCAGCAATGTTAGGTAATGGAGCAGTAACTGTGATTTCATTCACACTGCTTTGTTCCACCAAAGGATTTCTTGAAAGGCAGTTAGCATCCTTCTGTTTGCATCTACTTTTGTATATCACTTTGACATCATACTACAGGAGCTTCAGTGCCAATCTCACACATTTACCCAATGGATCCTTCAGACTAGTCAACCAGCATAGAGAAAGGTGGTCCATCACAACAGTTTGGTTGTTTGCCAAATAAATATGGCCAGAATTTGGTGATGGCCCAAACAAGTGCAAGATACTATTTCTCAGTTGTAGAGTTGTTTGACTCGCTATTGTAGAATGCTCTCACAGCATAAGTTTTCACCTTTTCAGCACCTTCCTGAATTTTCACCAGATCTGCACCTATTCCATAACTGGTAATGACAGTGTGAAGCTCTGTCTTGGAATTCTTGCCACACAATGCTAGGATTGTAGAAGATGATAGTGTCTCCTTTTGGTACCGTGCCAACGAGCCACAAAATCTGTGACAGCTCTTATTTTCTCTGGACTGTGATGGACTTCAATTCCATTCTCAAGATTTTCATGTTTTGAGCAACTAAGAGGCATTTTTTCAGATTGAGGCAGAGGCCTGCAGTCTGAAAATACTTCAGTGCAATTTTCAGAAGACATAGATGTTCTTCAGATGTCTTTGAAAAAATGAGGATGTCATCCAGATAGCAAAGACACACCATATTTTGAAGGTGTCAAAGCAGGTTGCCTGTCATATGTTTGATAGCAGCAGGAGCATTACATAGTCCAAACAGTGCAATTTTAAACTGGTGGAAGTCATCAGGATTATGGAGGCAGTCTTTTCTCAGGCAGCCTCATCAGCCTTGATTTACCAGTAGTCATCTGTATGTCCGTGGTTGAAAAATACTTTGCTCCTCCCTTGCATGGCAATGAATAACTGTCTTTCTTCATGATTTTGTTCAGTCTTCGGTAGTCGATGCTGTCCTCCTTCACAAGGACCCCAGGAAAGGACCAATGAATCTCTGGAAGTACTAGTAACTTTGCATGCATTTGCTTAATAAGTACATATCAGTATGAGCAAGTGCAGGTACAACAATCAAAGTTTATTATTTCTACTTAACTTTGTGCCTGTTGAAATTGTTGTTTAACTGTATGTCTAGAGGGTAGATTCTGCTTCCTGCAAGACATAGTTGGGTTGTTACTTGGAAATATGTGCATTGAAATGATATTATGATGCAGATTACTGTCTTCACATCAACTTTTTAATGAAATCAATCTTGTTTTAACACCAGGTAACAAACACTCTAGATTTATATCATCTCAGTTCACAAACTGAATGCTCTGGCTCCATAGAGCAACTGTCAATTTACTCCATCACTGCTTGTCAGAGAGACTCCAACAACCCAATGACACTTACAAAGATGTATGAAGTTATTTTACTAAGATATACATATAAAGTCAATATTATCTGTGTTTCATAACCAAAAAGATATGGTCAATTAATACTTAATAAACAAAAGCATTTTTCTATCAATTTTATCTTTTTGAATAATTATGGAAACAAATAACTATGATTATGATTATGATACTGATACTTTAAATTGTAGCATATCAGCTACTTTGATTTCATGGAGAAAGAGTTATGTTGAGCAGTTTCTTTACAGTATCCCATTATGAATTTTGTAAGCATGAACATACAAACAAAATTTTGACACCAGGGTAATAAAGCTGTTAAAAAAATGGTTGAAATGGCTCTGAGCACTATGGGACTTAACTACTGAGGTCATCAGTCCCCTAGAACTTAGAACTACTTAAACCTAACTAACCTAAGGACAGCACACACATCCATGCTCGAGGCAGGATTCGAACCTGCGACCGTAACGGTCACGCGGTTCAAAACGGACGCGCTTAGAACCGCACAGCCACACCGGCCGGCTAAAGCTGTTCAAGGTTGCTTTTAACAAATATACAAATGACATCTGACTTTTCAAAACTGAAATATGTCTGATGTGTATCAAATTAGTGATGGTTAAGTAGGAGAAAGTTTCCCAAAATGACATACTAAAAAGTTGGTTGTTTTTAACAGTTCATGTATGCCAGTTAAATTATATAAATGCAATTTTCCATTTGACTTAGGTTTCTAGAGTAGCATATCCACAAAAAATTCAGTATAAAATAGTTAGTTTCACTACACATTAATTATTTCAAAAATGTCATCAGCTTGTCATTTTGGATTATCTGGTGGGGCAAAATGACACACTTTTTCTTTTAGCAGAGTTATTCCTTTTTTTTTTTTTTTGGTAATAAATTGTTAGTGTAAGGATAAATTACAGTTTAAATATATATTACGGCTTAATTAAATGTTAGAGCTGTAATCCTATTAAATTATAATGTGTATTCATAAAATATACAAAATTTATAGCAAATTATTTCCAGGAACTTGGAATCTTCTAACTCTGTGTAAAAAAATGTTATTTGTTGTTGCTAGTTACTGTTCTAATTTATATTAGGCTTTTTATGAACAGACATGCTGCACTTCAGCAATCAATGAGCTGTGTGATGGAGCAGGGCAAAAATGACATAGTCCTGTGTCATTTTGCCCTCTTCAACACCAACTTAATCTTTAGTCATAACCTCGAACTAACAAACACACAGTCAAAATATTGCTACAGATTTAAAGTCTTACTTTTACATGGTATCTCTCTGATATAAAATACGCCACACAAATAATCACATGACAATTTTAAAAGTTTCTTAACAGTAATATTGGGGCCTTTAACTTTAAAAAATGGTTTCTTGTGTCTCAACTCACCGAATGGAAGAAGCCAAAGAGTTAGTTCATTAGTTACTTTCATGTTCCATGGATCATTTTCCATGATAAATTGTCATGATATGGAATGAGTCATTTTAAATTTATATTACAAATTAATATGTACATCTGTTTGTACTCTAAACATCATATTATTATTATTATTATTATTATTATTATTTATTTCCCCCAAAATCAAAACAAGATATACAGATCGATTTAGCAATTCCTACCCACCACCTTTTACACATTACAAACATAGAAATTCTTCTACTGAATAGGAGGAGTTGTCAAGGAGAAACTTTTCAATTTATTTTCAAATTTTACCTTACTGTAAGTTAGACATTTTATGTCACTGGGTAAGTGGTCAAAAATTTTTGTTGCAGTGTTGTGCACCCCTTTCTGAGCTAAAGACAACCTTAATGTTGAGTAATGAATGCTATTTTTTCTTCTAGTAACGGTTTATGGGCAAAATGTAACCACCACTAGCAATCAAGTAAACCCAGTTATGTCATCCTCTCAACTTCCAGATTTATGAAAAATCCGTAGTGTTGTTTTGACCTTCTATGTCATTTTGGGCCCCTTTCCCTTATATTTTAAACACAATTGTGTAAAACAACCAGACATTTGTAAATGGCATAAGAAAATGGTTAGTCAACTATTTAAATAATACTAAACATGATACAATTTATGTTGAAGTTTATTAATTTTTTAATTGGATTTATAATGTTCTTTATATTTGGCATAAATGTAGTGGGACATATTTAAATCATTTGAGAGTTTATAATTAGCAGATATACTTTATAAAAAGGTAGTAAAAAAAACAAACTTAGTCATTCCCACGTCTCGGGTATTACACTGCCTTATTACTGATAATGTATCAGTCCTTTTCACATCTTGGTTTCGTAAAATGTCCTTTACGTGATTGTGAATCCTTTTCGCAAAGGATGTCCTGTACATAAGTGTAATGTCAGCTGCAGAAAAACATCACTAATTTTTCTGGTGGTGATATCAGTTATACATAGGTAAGTGCAAATGATGGGCCCAGATAAGATGTCAATAAAATTTATAATGGAATTGTTGTGAATTTTTTGTTATATAAACTTAATTTATGCTAAAATGCTTTAAAACATTAGAAAAATAGTAAATATGGTTCTTATACAGTTATAAATATAGGTCTAATCCACAAAATATTGTAGCTAATAATGAAGTGCAGGGTGTTTAAAAAAAATCATCCAATTTAAAGAAATCATAACTAGTATGTTTTTTGAGATACATGCATGAACAGTGTACTGTTGGAAAGAGCAAACTCTCGAGTTTTACATGGTTCCCACTAGGTAGCAGCAGTGTGTGCCCACTTCAGTTCTAGTGAAAATGGCATTGGTACAACAGAAAGCATTTTGTGTTCTATGTTTTGCGCAGTGCAGATGAGTAATAACTGTTCAGTGTGACTTTTGTACTAGGTGTGGTGTGGGTCCTCCTACAGCACAGAGCATTAGACAGTGACATGAACAATTCTGAAAAACAGGTTGTTTGTGTAAAAGCAAATTGCTGGGCCGTCCCTGAGTGTCTGACACAGACACTGAATGCATCCACCATACTTTCACAAGGAGTCCACAGAGATCTATCCGCCGTGCCGATTGACAGTTAAACATGCCTTCAGTATCCATCTGGCATGTGTTGTGTCAATGTTTACACATGAAACCATACAATATTTGGCTACTGCAAGCTCTTCGTGAAGGCAACAAACAACGACATGTTGAGTTCTGTAGTTTCGTTCTTGGCCAGATGGAGTATGACAGTTTTCTTCCATGCTTAGTGTTTAGTGACAAGGCAACATTCCATTTAAATGGAAAGGTGAACCCTCATAATGTGAAAATATGGGCTACGGAACAACCAAGTGAAGTTGTACAACATGAGAGGGACTCTCAAAAATTTAATGTGTTTTGTGCAGTTACACAGGAAAAGTTGTAATGGTCCATTTTTCTTTGCTGAGAACACTGTTACAGGAAGCACATATCTCTATATGCTTGAGAACTTCCTTTTCCCATAATTGGAGACTGATTTGATTGAAATCATTTGCCAACAGGATGGGACACCGCCACACTGGCATCTGGAAGTGTGGGAATTTTTAAACCAAAGGACTACTGAGTGATGGATTGGTCCCACTGGACCAAATGCCTCAGCCTTACATCACTAGCCTCCAAGGTCACCGGACCTGACTGTATGTTATTATTTCTTGTGGGGTTTATAAAAGACTCTGTTTATGTGCCTTCATTACCAATAACAGTGACTGAACTGAGAAATAGCATAACAGCAGCTGTGGAAACTGTAACTCAAGACAGGCTCACTGCAGCGGGGAAACAATTTGAATACTACACTGGCGTATGCCGTGCATCTCAAGGGGGGCATATTGAACACCTATGAAAAGGTGTGAAAAAATCTTTTGAGTTTCCTTTTTATCAAAATACAAAATTCGTTGTATATGTTTATTGGTTTCAGATGTATAGACAAGGCAAATTGGATGATTCATACATCCTGTACATACAGAAGTGAACTTAACAGTTCTTGTGTGTGTTTGTGCGTGTGTGTGTGTAATTTTGTAATTGATTGATGTGCATCTAACCACTTGATTTATAGCTTATCTTGTGTATTAAATGGTGTTTTT
This sequence comes from Schistocerca piceifrons, assembly GCF_021461385.2. Classification (NCBI taxonomy): domain Eukaryota; kingdom Metazoa; phylum Arthropoda; class Insecta; order Orthoptera; family Acrididae; genus Schistocerca; species Schistocerca piceifrons. Next base: position 573,547,550 of record NC_060138.1, read on the forward strand.
AGCAAGCATTCTATTTTATTCATTTTAAAATCATTGTAATAATACTTGATTTCAACCACACAGCAAGTGAAAATTAGGGCTATGGGCCGGGCTGTATCAAGGCCATGGTAAGACTAGCCTCCACCAAGAGCACAGGCAGAAGTAATGTCCATCATAAAATCTTTAAAATCAGAAACATCTAGTGGGTATGATGAAATACCAACAAAGTTAATTAAAGAATGTGACTCTGAGTTGAGTAACATATTAAGCTATCTTTGTACCCAGTCGTTTATCGGTGGAGTATTTCCTGAATGGTTGACATATGGTTAAGCCACTATTTAAGAAGAGAGTTAAAGAAATAGTTGTTAGATTTCCGTTCAATTTCACTTTTGCCAACATTCTCAAAAATTTTAGAAAAGGTAATGTAAATTGGCTTTATAAGCATCCTATCACAAATAACATACTGTCAAAGTCGCAATTCAGATTTCTGGAGGGTTCTGATATTGAGAAGGCTATCTACACTTACAGAGAAAATGTACTTAATTCATTAGACAAAAATTGCAGCAACTGGTATATTTTGTGACCTGTCAAAGGCATTTGACTGTGCAAATTACAATATCCTTTTAAGTACATTAGAATGTTATGGTGTAACAGGAAATACTGCAAAATGGTTCACATCTTATATCTCTGGCAGGAAAAAAAGGATGTTATTAGGAAAGAGACATGTATTAAACTATCAGGCATCATCCAGCTGGGAACTAATCACATGTGGGGTCCCACAAGGTTCCATCTTAGGGCCCATACTTTTCTTGTGTATATCAATGACCTTTCATCAGTAACATTACCAGATGCCAAGTTTATTTTGTTTGCCAATAATACAAACATTGCAATAAATATAAAATCAAGTTTAGTCTTAGAAAGATTGGCTAATAAAATATTTGTGGACATTAATCACTGGTTCCTAGCCAATTCTTTGTCACTAAACTTTGAAAAAACACACTACATGCAGTTCTGAACTTGTAAGGGGTGTCCCACAAGTATATGCCTAACATATGATAACAAGCAGATAGAAGAAGTGGACAGTGTTAAATTCTTGGGATTACAACTTGATAATAAATTCAACTGGGAGGAGCAGCCGACACAACTGCTGAAGCGTCTAAACAAATCTCTATTTGCAATGCGAGTTCTGTCAGACATAGGAGATATAGAAATGAAAAAGCTTGCATAATATGCTTACTTTCACTCCATAATGTCATATGGGAATATTTTTAGGGTAATTCGTCAAGCCAAGCTAAAGTTTTCTGGGCCCAAAAACATGCAATAAGAGTTATATGTTGTGTGAACACAAGAACATCCTGCAGAGGCCTGTTTAGGGAAATAGGGATACTAACTACTGATTCCCAATATATTTATTCCTTAATGAAATTTGTCATTAAAATATATCACTTTTTCAAACCAACAGCTCAGTTCATGGAATCAATACTAGAAATAAGAATAATCTTCACAAGGATTTAAAGCCACTTACTCTTGTACAAAAAGATGTGCATTATTCAGGACACACATTTCCAATAACTTTCCAGCAGCCATAAAAAGCTTAACAATCAATGAAATTCAGTTTAAGAGAAGCCTAAAGATTTATCGGTGGCCAACTCCTTCTACTCCATTGTGAATTACTCTGTAGAACCAACTGATTTCTCTCTCTCTCTCTCTCTCTCTCTCTCTCTCTCTCTCTCTCTCTCTCTCTTATCTAACTTCTGCACCATTTCAGTGCAGTAATGTGTTCATTGTAAGTAAGTATTGTAGTAGTTATATTATATATGTTTATTGCCTTATAAATAAATAAAACATTTTTTAAATTTTAAATTCAGTGCATTAATGCAATCCCAGTAAATGAGTGTTGTAAAAGGTACATTAGGTTATTTGTTTCAGTGGTAAATATTTGCCATGTATTATTGTTTTTCTGACATGTTCTACATCCTGGAGGACCTCCTCACTACGGATTAATTGGAATGAAAGTAAATCTAATCTAATCTTGTGCATCTGCATGTCACTATCTGTTAATAGCTTTCCTGACTTCCATCATATGACATAATTTTCAAATTAATAATAATATTAATAACAACAATAATAATGGTATAATATTCTACCTATGTGATCTGAAACTCAATCCTCTCTTTCTAAAAACAACATTCTCCTCAATAACATGACTGATGTGAGATAAAAATGTTAGTTAACATGACCTTAGGATAATGTACTACGTACTTAATGCAAAATAAACATTTATGATTCAGTTTTACATAACCATTCTGTTCAAGTGCTGACAACAAATAGTAAAAAACCAAATCTGATATCAAATATTTTCCCAAATGTGTCCAAAAACATGCATAAACACTTCCATGAACCCAAATGGCAAAGATAAAAAGATGTCATTGTTGGTTTAGCCATTTCCTTTATTGTTCATCATAATTATCATATACAAGGGCGATGTACTTGAGGACAGTATTATAGAAATGGAAGAGGACGTAGATGAAGATGAAATGGGAGATAAGATACTGCGTGAAAAGTTTGACAGAGCACTGAAAGACCTGAGTCGAAACAAGGCCCCGGAAGTAGACAACATTCCATTAGAACTACTGATGGCCTTGGGAGAGCCAGTCATGACAAAACTCTACCATCTGGTGAGCAAGATGTATGAGACAGGTGAAATACCCTCAGACTTCAAGAAGAATGTAATAATTCCAATCCCAAAGAAAGCAGCTGTTGACAGATGTGAAAATTACCGAACTATCAGTTTAATAAGTCACAGCTGCAAAATACTAACGCGAATTCTTTACAGGCGAATGGAAAAACTGGTAGAAGCCGACCTCGGGGAAGATCAGTTTGGATTCCGTAGAAATGTTGGAACACGTGAGGCAATACTAACCTTACGACTTATCTTAGAAGAAAGATTAAGAAAAGGCAAACCTACGTTTCTAGCGTTTGTAGACTTAGAGAAAGCTTTTGACAACGTTAACTGCAATACTCTCTTTCAAATTCTGAAGGTGGCAGGGGTAAAATACAGGGAGCGAAAGGCTATTTACAATTTGTACAGAAACCAGATGGCAGTTATAAGAGTCGAGGGGCATGAAAGGGATGCAGTGGTTGGGAAAGGAGTGAGACAGGGTTGTGGCCTCTCCTCGATGTTATTCAATCTTTATATTGAGCAAGCAGTAAAGGAAACAAAAGAAAAATTCGGAGTAGGTATTAAAATTCATGGAGAAGAAGTAAAAACTTTGAGGTTCGATGATGACATTGTAATTCTGTCAGAGACAGCAAAGGACTTGGAAGAGCAGTTGAACGGAATGGACAGTGTCTTGAAAGGAGGATATAAGATGAACATCAACAAAAGCAAAACGAGGATAATGGAATGTAGTCAAATTAAATCGGGTGATGCTGAGGGGATTAGATTAGGAAATGAGACACTTAAAGTAGTAAAGGAGTTTTGCTATTTAGGGAGTAAAATAACTGATGATGGTCGAAGTAGAGAGGATATAAAATGTAGACTGGCAATGGCAAGGAAATCGTTTCTGAAGAAGAGAAATTTGTTAACATCGAGTATAGATTTAAGTGTCAGGAAGTCATTTCTGAAAGTATTTGTATGGAGTGTAGCCATGTATGGAAGTGAAACATGGACGATAACCAGTTTGGACAAGAAGAGAATAGAAGCTTTCGAAATGTGGTGCTACGGAAGAATGCTGAAGATAAGGTCGGTAGATCACGTAACTAATGAGGAGGTATTGAATAGGATTGGGGAGAAGAGAAGTTTGTGGCACAACTTGACTAGAAGAAGGGATCGGTTGGTAGGACATGTTTTGAGGCATCAAGGGATCACAAATTTAGCATTGGAGGGCACCGTGGAGGGTAAAAATCGTAGAGGGAGACCAAGAGATCAATACACTAAGCAGATTCAGAAGGATGTAGGTTGCAGTAGGTACTGGGAGATGAAGAAGCTTGCACAGGATAGAGTGGCATGGAGAGCTGCATCAAACCAGTCTCAGGATTGAAGACCACAACAACAACAACAACAATTATCATCCATTAACAGTACTTCAATTTTCCTTAATTTCCTGCAACATACATTCCGTCACTTCAGTACATATCTACATTTATTTTTACCCTGCGCATAGACACCCAAGTTCTAACCTCTCCTTGCTCAGTTGACTACAATAATCAGTGTAGTAAAGAAATTAGCCAACTTTGCAAACTACTAACTTTGCATGTATTTCCATAATAAATACATGTCAGTATCAGCATGTGCAGGTGCAATAATCAAAGTTTATTATTTGTGTTTAGCTTTGTGTTCATTGAAATAGTTGTTTGGCTGTTTGTCTAGATGACAGGTTCTTCTTCCCATGAGACATAGTTAGGTTGTTGCTTGGAGATATGTACATTGAAGTAATATTAAGGTGCAGATTACTTTCTCCATGTCAAGTTTTACACGACCATCAGTCTTGTTTTAATACCAGGCAAAATACATCTTAGTTTACAGATTAAATCTACATCTACATCTACATCTTCATCTATACTCAGCAAACCACTGTGAGTTGCATGGCAGAGGATACATCCCATTGTACCTCTTATTAGGGTTCAAAACCTTTTCTTAAGAATTTACTTTATTTACTAGCGATTCATTAAGAACATTAACACATTTAATCACACTATATGAGCATGGAAGTAGTTCCAGGGAGTAACTGATGAAATCAAAATGAAATTGCTTTTAACAAATGGGAATTTTATTCCTAAAAGCTTTTTTTTTAAGAAACAGATTTAAAATTATAAGCAGAAAGCACCCTCTAAATATCAAGTTACAATTTATTCAGAGGCAGAATGAGACAAATTTTTGAGTGTATGAGCTTTCAGGCTGAGAACCTTGCCAAAGAAACTGGTACACTTGCCTAATATTGTGTAAGGCCCCCATGAGCATGCAGAAGTGCTGCAACATGATGTGACATGGACTACACAAATGCCTGAAGTAGTGCTGGAGGGACTGACACCATGAATCCTGTAGGGCTGCCCATAAATCCATAAGAGTATGAGGGGGTGGAGATCTCTTCTGAATAGCACACTGCAAGGCATCCCAGATATGCTCAATATTGTTCATGTCTGGGGAGAATGGTTGCCAGCGGAAGTGTGTAAACTCGGAAGAGTGTTCTTGGAGTCACTTTGTAGCAGTTCTAGATGTTTGTGGTGTTGCACTGTCCTCCTGGAATTGCCCAAGTCCATTGAAATGCACAATGGACATGAATGGATGCAGGTAACCAGACACAGTGTTTATGTACATGTCACCTGTTAGAGTCATATCTAGTCGTATCAGGGGTCCCATATCGCTCCAACTGCACATGCCCTACACCATTGAGAGCCTCCACCACCTTGAACAGTCCCCTGGTGACATGCATGGTCCATAGATTCATGAGGCTGTGTCCATACCAGTACATGTTCATCCGCTTGATACAATTTGAAACAAGACTTATCCCACTAGGCAAAGTGTTTCCAGTCATGAACAGTCCAATGTCAGTGTTGACGGGCCCAGGTGAGATGGAAAGCTTTGTGTCATGCAGTCATCAAGGATACATGAGTGGGCCTTCAGTTCAGAAAGCCCATATTGATGGTGTTTCCTTGAATGGTTCTTGTGCTGACAGTTGTTGATGGTCCAGCATTGAAATGTGCTGCAATTTGTGGAAGGGTTGCACCTCTGTTATACTGAATGATTCTCTTCAGTCATCGTTGGTCCCATTCTTGCAAGATCTTTTTCTGGCTGCAGTGATTTTGGAGATTTGATGTTTTACCGGAGTCCTGATATTCACAATACACTCTTGAAATAGTCATATGGGAAAATCACCGCATTACCACTACCTTGGAGATGCTGTGTCTCATCACTCATGTGACGACTGTAAAACCATGTTCAAACTCACTGAAATCTTGACAACTTGCCATTGTAGCAGCACTAACTGATCGAGAAACTGTGCCAGACTCACATTGTGTTATATCGGTATTGCCAACCACAGTAGTACCTCGGTATTTGAATACGCGTGCCTGTACCAGTTTCTTTGGTGTTTCGGCTTACTTCCTAATATCTGTTCTAGGTAGTTTTTAGAGAAGGCATGTAGTAGAGTTTCACAGGATGTCTTACCATATCCACCACTAATAAAATTGTAATTTTCCCAATTAATTGTTGCGTGATTTAAATCTCCATTGATCATTACAGTATGACTTATGTACAAGTGAACTGGGGTTTTCTCTGAAGTTCTATCAGGAAATATGTCTGGTGGGCAATAGAAGGATCCTTTTATGATTTTATGTCCACCCCTGATACTGGGTCCTGCCGAAACAATTTTACATGCCGTTTCAGTTTCTGTCTCAGTGGATATGAGCTTTTGTTCTACTGTGACACATACACAACCTCCATTTCCTGTTTGCCTATCCTTTCAATACACAGTATTGCAGTGCCTCTGTTATTGTGATTACGATGCAAAGTTCCTTGCATGTATGCCCAGAGGAACAGGCACTGCGGTGACCACAGCCATTACAAAACACATGAAATGAATTCGCAATTGTGAGTAAGGACTACCATCAGCTGTAGAATGGAATGAAGCCAGTGAAAATTTGTGCCGGAAGGGGTGGGGGGTGGTATTTCATTTTTGTCATTCTATTCTGCTGCTGATGGTAGTCCTTATTTACAATTGCAAATTCATTTGATGGAACTTTGCATTGTAATCAGAATAACCCAGGCACTGCAATATCATATTTACGTGCCAATACTGGGCTAACATCTTTCAAGTACAATGTCTGACCTGTTTGGGAATATACATAAGGCATGTATGAGTGCAGGTTGTAGCCACATGTATGACTGATGGTAGTCCTTCTTTGCAATTGCAAATTTATTTGATGTCTTTTGATATACATTTAAATTTTCCCCAAAAATCTCACTGCTATCACTTTCAGGCTTCAACCAGCTTTCTGTATCCAGTATTACATGAGTTTCACTACTTTTCATGAGTGCTTCAAACTCTGGCACTTTGTTACGAATGCTTCAGCAGTTTACCATTACAATTTTAATACTCTCACCTGCGGCAGGCATTTCTTTCAATCTAACACTGATGTTTCTGCGTGTCCTACAGCCATTGTTATCTGGATTGGATGGAGAGTTCCCTAATCTAAAAAAATAAAAAAAATGGTTCTGGTTCTGTAGATCAATGATGGTAGGCAGCCTGTTCATTTACTCCATATCTGCATGACTGACAGACTCAACAGCTTGTTGACAATTACAAAGATATACAAAATTTACTTACAAATATATGCATGTAAAGTCAGTATAACTGACATTTCTTAACCAAAGAGAGACAGTCAATTAATATTTCATAAACAAAAGTATCTTTCTACCAATGGTATTTTCTTAAATAATTATGGCAAGCAATAAATATGTTTTATAATACTGAATTTAAATATTCTTAACTATAAATTGTAATTCATCAGCTATTTCTATACTTCACGAACAAGGTGGGGGGAGGGGGGGGGGGGAGAGGTGTGTTAATCAGTTATAGACTGGAATTCATCGTCTGGATGATGATGGGATAACAGTGTCTTCAATTTTCAACATCAAACAACCACCCAGAGAGTAATTCTTATTATGTGTGCTTGTTGACATTGCAGCTGGTTATCATATGGTAATGTACTACAGCAAACTGGAAATACTGCATTAAAATTATGCCATTTCTCTTTGAATGTGAGGCTTAAATGGAAAATTGCACTAAAATGATTTCATTTCTCTTCGAATGCATGCTGGTACACAAATAAAGTGGACAAAAGCATATTCTCTCCGTGAGAACCAGAAACCAGTGCCGAGTGCTAAAATTATGGTCAGCCATGCTATGATCAATTCAAAGAAGGCATGCAGCTCTCTGTTTTCCAATGCGCATGCTGTTATGTGGTGTCATTCCCTCCAGCACCATAAGTGCTATGTTACTCATGGCACCAGGTCAATATTTTCTTTGAAAATATGTCTAACATATTATGGAAGCATTGAGTATGGAGGATTTTTGAGGATCAAGTGAAGTAACAGCTCCATGGCCAAGTGGTCAAGCGCACTGACTGGCAATCCCTCAGCTCAGTTTCAATGCCCACTACGCCCATCCAGAAAAGCCAGGCAGTACATGGAAGAGTCTGTTTTGAAAAAAACCCAACAACCTCTTGTGAAATAGGTATAATTATTAAATCTTTGAAAAATAAATATTCTGTTGGAGTAGATGACATCTCTAATAAGATATTAAAACAATGAGGAGTAATTACAGCAGATGGTCTGTCAGCATATGTTATGCATCACTAACTCAAGGTATTTTCCCAGACAGGTTAAAATATGCCATTGTCAGGCCTCTCTACAAAAAGGGGGACACCACATATGTCAATAATTATCAGCCAGTATCCTTGCTTACAACATTTTCCAAAATCTTCGAGAAAGTAATGTACTCAAGAGCGGTTAGACATCTCAACAGTAATGGGATACTTAGTAAATCACAATTTGGATTTCAAAAATGCTGTTCCACTGAGACTGCAATATACAGTTTCACTGTCCACATAATGGAGTCTTTAAATAGTAAAATGTCACCAATAGGAATTTTCTATGACTTGTCCAAAGCATCTGATTGTGTGAACCATGACATTATGTTACAGAAATTACAATTCTATGGTATAAATAGAATAGCATATGAGTGGTTTAAGTCATACCTAGAGAAGAGGAAGCAAAAAGTTTCCTTATATGGATCAAGTGATTTAAATAAGTTTGCGACGCAATCTAACTGGCGTGAAATTACATTAGGTGTTCCATAAGGTTCAATCATGGGTCCCCTTCTGTTCTTGATTTATGTGAACGACCTCCCTTCCTATCTGAAACAGGAAGCTGAACTGACAGTGTTTGCTGATGATACAAGCGACATTATTAACCCAGTAAAAGAAACTCCAATTGAAAATGATACAAATAAGATCTTTGGAAAAGTCATTAATTGGTTTTCTGCAAATGGGCTTGCTCTAAACTTTGAAAAAATACAGTACATCCAATTTTCTGCTGCAAAAAGTACAGTTCCTTCAATAAATATAACACATCAACAGAAGACAGTAAACAGGGTAGAGCATACTAAGTTTTTGGGTATACATGTAGATGAGAATCTTAATTGGAAAATTCATATTTTGGATCTTCTAAAGCGACTAGGTTCAGCAACTTTTGCAATCAGAATAATTACCAATTTTGAGGATATAGAAATTAGTAAACTAACATACTTTGCATACTTTCACTCTCTGATGCCATACGGAATAATATTTTGGGGTAACTCGACATTTAGACAAAAAGTATTCACTGCTCAAAAGAAAGTGGTTAGAATAATATGTGGGTTCATAGTCGCACATCTTGTAGGCATCTTTTTAAAAGATTGGGAATTCTTACAACAGCCTCACAGTACATTTAATCACTAATGAAATTTGTTCTCAACAACATGGACCAGTTTAAAAACAACAGTGACATTCATGGTTATAATACCATAAAAAAGAAAGACTTACACTATCATTTACTCAACCTATATTTGGCACAGAAAGGGCTAAAATATTCTGCTAAAAAATTTTCATCAAATTACGGGATGAAATAAAATGTCTGACAGGCAATGGTAATAGCTTCAAAAATAAGAAATCGTATCTCCTTGACAACTCCTTCTATACCATAGATGAATTCTTGAATAGGAATAAATAAATCTATAAATATAGTATATGCATTGTGTGCCATTTAAGGGAATGGGGTAAATAATAGAAATATTAATCTTTAACTCCGTATTGTTAAAAAATCTTGTTTCATATGTGCATTGCTTGTGCACTTGACACATTCCACATCATAAAGGCTACTGTACCGTGCGAGTGATCAATGGAACATGCAACCAACTAACTAAGTAACCACTATCTCCTTATTTTCCCTTGCAATGTTAAACAATTAATTATAACATTTAAGTATGTTTGTGGCAAATTCTGTCCTTTAATTGTGTGATGAGGGAGTCAGGAATCACCGACACTTTATTAATCACCAGTTAATCATAAAACGTTTTATTCACTTGAAACAATAACACACTGAACAAGCATGCAAAAGCATGCAAACAGAATAAAGCAAAGAACATTGCTTAAAGAGAATCAGGTCAAACAGCAGAGTCCAACCCCTCCATCCCTCTCTCTCTGACCCCTTTTAGTGTGGAGCATGAGGAAGGATTAGAACTGGTGATGGTGTTCACCACATAGTGTTGCATCCATCTAGGATCCTGAAGCAGCTATCCCACATATGAAGCAGGGGGGGTCATTGATCAGAGTGGTGTCCAAAAACGGGCACCAATGGGCAGAAGTAATTGGCAGAGTGCTGTCGCCTGAGACCTTGGCTATGATGAGGTCGAGCTTGGCATCAGCAGAGAACTCAAAGGAGCCCTAGTGGGCTGATGGGTGTCATTGAGACATCTCATTGCATATACAAAGGGATGGTGAAAATGTAGACAGTGTGGTCATTAACCTTGATGGAGAGGTCATCCAGACTCAGGTTGCTGATGTCAGCAGTAAACCATATGGGGTCAACGGGAGATGATCTGGTGAGAGTCATATCACACAAATTTGCTAGATTGTCGTATGCCTCAGATGTTGCATTTCTTAGAGAGGAGGTGGTGCTATTGACGGAGGGATGTGTCCTCAACCATGGCAGATGCCTCTGTAGGCACCATATGGGAAGGGGTGGTGGTGTTCTATTCATGGAAACTGTTTGATGTTTGTCATTGAACAAAATGTCCAAGATATCGTACCCTTGATTGAAGACCTTGTGTGGGCCTGAATGTGGTGGCTGGAGGGAGGTGTGGATAGTCACTCCTATCATGACAAAATCACAGTGTGTCAGGTCTTTTTGGATGAAGACTCATGGTATGAGGGAGGCCTTGGCAGAGGCGTGCAGATGTGGGAAATATGATCACATACACACTTGACCAGAGCAGGGATTTCATCATTATTTGGGAAGGGAGTGTGTTTGACAAACATGGCGGGAACAATTAGGGGCTTCCTAAAAATTATGTTGGTCAGTGAAGCATGTAAATCTCCTTTGTGGGTGGTATTACCCTTAGAAGGATGCATGGAAGCACCTCCAACCAAGAAATTCCAAGGCACGTGACAACCGCCTAAAGGGTGCAATACCAGTGCTCTAAAAGGCCACTGTTCTGCAGGTTGTGGGCAGTGGTATGGAATTTGTCAACACTGCAAAGTTCACATAGCTTGTCTAACAGTGACAACTCGTATAGGCAGCCCTGGTAAGAGGTAATAGAAGAGGGGTAGCCATAGCAGGCAGTCCAAAAGTTGACAGAAGTCTTGGCAATTGTGTCAGCTGTGATATCGGTTAGTGGGACAGCTTGTAACTTGGTTGACTGTGGGGACTATATAGCAGAAGCCATTGAAGGGAGGAAGTGGGCCAATGATATCAACCTGTACTTGGTACAGTCATCCTTTTGGTATGTCAAATGATCCTAGAGGAATCTGAGCATATCTGCCAACTTTACTCTGCTGGCAAAGGATGCAAGCATATGTCCATTTATGGCAGTTATTCTTAACCCAAGGCCAGACAAATCACTCAGTTATCAGTTTGGTAGTGGCTTTGTTGGCAATGTGGGCTAGATTGTGTAGTGCTTCCTGTCAAAGAGGTGTCGTACTACTGGGCAGATTGTACCTGTGTCACACATGATGCAGTGGGTGGGGGGATTGGAGGTGGAACCAGACAGAAGGCAAGGCTCAAGTCTTAACGAGTGATTCATGTCTTTGAGCATGTCTGCCAACTTGCTGTCATCAGTTTGTAGGTTTACTAATTCATCATGTCAATGGGGGATGTGATAATGTATACCATGGACAGATAGTCGGTGGCCACATTGTCAGAGACACAGAGATAGTGAACATCTATCAAATAATGGCATATTAGAACCATGTGGTGCAGATAACAAGAGGATACATGCTTCCTGGGATTGTAAATGCCATTAGCAAGCAGACGGTGATTAGGAAAGATGGTGAAATCATGCCTTTTGATATCCTCATGAAAGTATTTGACTGCTTCGTAGACCATGAGAAGTTTGTGGCTGAGTGTTGGCCATTTAAACTGGGCAGGTGAGACATTCTTAGACACTAATCTGAGAGGTTTAGTGGTTTCATTGACATGATTTTGCAGCACTGCTCCTATGGATGTATCACACATGTTGGCAGTGATTGAGATGCTAGCATTGGTTATCGGGTGAGCTAGTGTGATACTGTGAGTGAGGGCAGACTTACATATGTCAAAAGCTTGAAGACTCATGTCTGTATATGGAACTTCCCTTGCAACTGAGTTGTTTTTCTGATCAGATCATTTGTTTAGGGGAGCTGGTGAGAAGCCAGCATTGGGAAATGTCAATGTTAGAAGTTAATAATGGGAAGCAATCTTTGCAGCTTGGTGTAATCCATGGGTAGAGGGAGTTTATGAATAAATTTGACACAGTCAGATATTGGTTGAATACCTTTGGCTGATATGGTTTAATGAAGGAAGGTCTCCCTGCACTACTTACCTGGGATTTATTGTGATTGATTTTGACATTGTTGTTACAAAGTGTGTCCATGCTTTGAGCCAGGTGTTGTTCATGTTCCTTGATGGTGGAGGGAAAAATTATAATGTCATCCAGGTATGCAAATGCAAATGCAAGATTAAACACTAGGGAATCAATAAAACATTGCCGTCTCTGAGCAGCATTTTTTAGTAGTGCTAGCTACCAGTGCGTCATTCGAGTCTGCAGGACAAGTGACACCATTTGTTTGCAAAGAGAGTTGTGCTGTACAGAAACATTGGGAGGAGCTATGTCACTGATCTGAGATGCTACTGCAAAAGTCAGTGCCACAGGGGGTGAAGCAGTGGCAGTTGGTGTATTGTCTGGGCATGCTGAATCTGTGTTGGACTACTGATGTAGTATCAAGTGAGAGCCCATGTCAGTCATGCAGGTGCTGCATCAGTCCATTGGGGCGGAACATCATTGTAAGCCAGGACAGAATCAGAAAGAAGAGCATTCAAATATTAGCTTGATCAATGCAGTGGTGAATTTAGCCATAAGAGATTGGCCCTTGGAAAGTGAACAAAGGAGTGGGTTCTTTAAGGGGGAAGGAGGGCTGAATGAGCGTGGGATCAGGGACACAGAAGTGTGTTGTAGTAATCCTGCATCCTGTATGTTAAGGAAACCACTGCAGTGTTTAAGGAAATCAGTACCTAACATGGCTTCATCAACATCTGCAATGTGAAAGGTCCATGTAAAACTGAGGCCAGACATGAGATGTACACACAGCAAAAAAAGTTTTGCATCACCTCAGTTCCGAGAGTTCTGGAACCTGAACAGAAAATTGGAATAGAGATCAACATAAACATCATTTCTGCCCTTTTTATTGCTCATGAAAACCACACATTGCATGATGTACCAGCATACAGCGAGACCTGTAGAGGTGGTGGTCCAGATTGTTGCACACACCTGTACCTATTAATACCCAGTAGCACCCTCTTGCAATGATGCATGCTTGTATTCATCATGGCATACTATCCACAATTTCATCAAGGCACTGTTGATCCAGATTGTCCCACTCCTCAATGGTGACTCGGCGTAGATCCCTCAGAGTGGTTGGTGGGTCACGTCATCCATAAACAACCCTTTTAAATCTATCCCAGGCATGTTCGATAGTGTGCATGTCCGGAGAAAATGCTGGCCACTCTAGTCAAGTGATGTCGTTATCCTGAAGGATGTCATTCTTAAGATGAGCGTGATGGGGGCAGGAATTGTTGTCCATGAAGATGAATGCCTCCCCAGTTTGCTGCCGATATGGTTGCACTATCAGTCAAAAGAAGGCATTCAAGTATCGTCAGCCATTATGGCACCTTCCATGACCACTAGCGGCATACGTCGGCCCCACATAATGCCACCACAAAATAGCAGGGACCTCCACTCCCTGCACTTGCTGGACAGTGTGTCTAAGGCGTTCAGCCTTACCAGGTTGCCTCCAAACATGTCTTCAACAATTCTCTGGTTGAAGGCATATGTGACACTTATCAGTGAAGAGAACATGATGCCAGTCCTGAGCAGACCGTTCGGCATGTTGTTGGGACCATGTGTACCATGCTGCATGGTATCATGGTTACAAAGATGGACCTCGCCATGGACGTTGGGAGTAAAGTTGAGCATCATGCAGCCTAATGCACACAGTTTGATCATAACATGACATCCTGTAGTTGCAAGAAAAGCATTGTTCAACATGTTGGCATTACTATCAGGGTTCCTCCAAGCCATAATCCATATGTAGCAGCGATCCACTGCAGTAGTAGCACGTGGGTGGCCTGAGTGAGGTATGTCATTGACAGTTGCTGTCTTTCTGTATATCTTCCATGTCCAAACAACATCGCTTTGGTTCACTCCAAGACACCTGGACACTTCCCTTGTTGAGAGCCTTTCCTGGCACAAAGTAACAATGTGGATGCGATCGAACTGCAGTATTGACCATCAAGGAATGGTTGAACAACAGACGACACGAGCCGTGTACCTCCTTCCTCATGGAATGAGTGGAACTGATTGGCTGTTGGAACCCCTCTGTCTAACAGGTGCTGCTCATGCACAATTGTTTACATCTTTGGGTGGGTTTAGTGACATCTCTGAACAGTTGAAGGGACTGTGTCTGTGATACAATATCCACAGTCAACGTCTGTCTTCAGGAGTTCTGGGAACCTGGGTGATGCAAAACTTTTGATGTGTGTACTTAAGTGTCTATAGTGCCATAGACATTCATACTGGAGTTGTTCATGGTCCATAAACTCAGTTTGGTCAGATGTGTGAACAAGGGCCAACATGGTAGGGCTGACACTGGCCTCTGCATCTGTGTCAATCAGCTGTTTCAGGCATGAGGTACAATCTGCTACATATAGATGACCACAATCTGCTACATATAGATGACCATTTGGCACAGATGTTGCACACTTAGTGAGGCATGATGAGGGCTAAACTGGTCCGCAGTGGAGTTAGGGAACATGCAGGGAGGTCAGCATTTCTGTGCTGCATCACCAAACGTAGTGTAGTGTGAAACAAGCACAGTGGATACACGAGGGGGGGGGGGGGGGGGTGTATTCTGTGCTGCCAGTAGTCATCTGAGTGGATTTTGCTGTGTAGTTGGAAGAAACTTCAGCAATGGTTTTGGTGGGGGTCAGGTGCTTAGTGCTGGAAGTGCACATAGGCTGCTGCCAGGTGGCTGCATGTCATCATGAAGTTGAGTGCACATTCTTGCATGGCTTCTGTCAGCCAGTCTAAGAAGCAGTACGAGGGGGGGGGGGGGGGGGGTTGCAGTTACTGGTGGCATCCCTGTCCTCATCATAGTCATTCATCTTGGTGAGGTGATTCTGGTACCAAAGAATGCTGTAACCTTCAAATTCTTGCCATCCCACACATCAACATTAAATTTCTTAGTCTCTGCAAAAGTTTCAGAAGCTTCAAAGGGCATAAGATATGCAAAAGAAAAACTTTTTACTTATCTCCATTTTCTCTTGTTGTTGGCTGCAGTTCTTGTGTCTAACGGTAGATTCTTGAGGCTGAAATTTTGATTTTGGGGGTTCCAGTTGATCTGAATAATTGATGAAGTACTTTCTGTTACTATGATTTTTTTAAATTTTATCCCATTCTTCTATATCACACTGCCTTCACAATCTCCATTTCCATAAAACCAACAATTATGTTGTTATTGACAAAGTTAAAAACATGTCTAATTCCATCAGAGGCATGCCCACTACTACTAACATTCTGCAGTACTCTCGATACTCCAAAGAGTTTACAAAACAAAAGAGTTTCCAAACTTTATTGACAAAAGCGCAGTCTTCAGTAAATTATTTCATTATTTTGTAAATGAATTCAGAAATAAATTTAACAATTAGCATTAGATTGTACAATTAAAATATACCAGATATTTCATAATTTCAAATATTTTTAAAAGAAGAATAATTGTAGCTGTACAAACAGAACTAGCAAATATTGATTGTAACAAAATATTTTCTTTTTATACATTTTAACCTGAAATACAACACATCAAATACAAAATCATACGAAATTCTTTCAGTGAAACAGTGGAGATAATGTTCACCTATACAAGATTTGAGATTAATCCCATTATTGGCTATTTCTATAAAGAAAAAAAAAAAAAAGGTTGTGTTAGAAAAGGGTGGCCCATTACAAACCTCAGTTGGTGAGGCACAGGTTAGACTCCAAAAGACCTGTATTGTGAGATAGTAATTGCAGTCGTAGCTCATTCTGAAGTAAGACAAGCCATAATGTCCATAGCACAATGTATGGCATTAAATCTGTATTGACCAGTGATTGCTGGAGCTGAGATGGAGTCTGTGATCCCAGGTTCTCTTCAGGTATGATGTGGTATAGCACTTCAGGCAATGTCTGTGATGAAAGCTCTATAATGGTGGCCTTCACAATAGAGTACTTGTGGTGGGTGGATGGGCACAGAACCAAATCACTGATAAAGTCCTTATGTTAGTGTAGATGGCTAATGAGACACATGAACTGTGAGCCATCACTCATAATGCCATGAAAACTGAAGAGTTTATCAGCCAGGATGAACTAAGTCAGAAGGTTTTCTTTTAACAGGGGAACTAATTTTGGAAACCTGCCTGCTAGCACCTGTTGTGTGGAAGAAAGATGGGTCAGAAGGCATGAAGGAAGTGTACATGATGAGCTGTAATGAGTGGCAAAATCTAGATTGAGTACAGTGAGATACCCCGCGGTGTCATCACTCAGGGTCAACACGGGATAGTTGAGGTGGTGACCACACGTGGAGCATGACATGGTAGATGTGAAAACATGGTTGTCCAATGCAGCAGAGACAACTGATGCTGCCAAGTATGACCATGATATATGTATGAGTGGAGTGATGCATCACCCGAGGTCCTCATGGGGGGAAGGGTGGGGTGGGAAATCATGATGCAGAAGGTTCAGGAGGGCAGTCAACCATCATGAATGGATCAGCCATGGCTGTGAAAATCAGTTATGAAAAATTGCACAGTAAGTTGAGCAAAATAGTTCACTGTTTCATGGCCACTTAAGGTTTGTGGCGAATTATGCTACACACTTGACCCACTCGGGGCAGTGAGATCCAGTCCAAAACACATGTGAGCAGCAGATGTGGAGCTTGTGTGATGCTGGTGGCAGTGTTCTCTGGTGTAAGAACAGAAGACAAAGCATGAAGTTAAGCTGTGTGATGCAAAGAGGCAAGTGTTCCTGTCCCATTTTAACAACAGCTTGTAGAGGGTAAAACACTTGAGGTTTTCACAGTTTGAAAGAGGAATGTAGCATGAGAACTCTGAACATGGTGAGTCAAATGTCATTTGGCTCATTGTTCATAAGTTGCAACATTTTACAGTAAACAGTCACAGAAATAACGAGTGTAAAATTGAAGTGAATCTAGTGTCACCTGTGCGGCAAATTCAATCCCTTACTCATGTAATGTGGGAGTCAGAAATCACCAACACTTAACTAATTATAAATCGTTTTTATTCACTTGAGACAATAACACACCAAACAAGCATGCAGAATCCCGTGAACAGAAGTAAAGCAAAGAACGTCAGTCAAAGAGAATGGAAGTCAAACAGCAAAGTTAATGTTTGTGGCCAACAGTCACCACGTATTTAACAGTTCAATTTTTGTACTCAACATTAATGGCAAAAAAAGTAAATATATTAGGAAATTTAGTATGAATGTGTTTTCTGTAGATGATCCACTAAAGAGACCTTTTTCCACTCGATCTTTGGAGCATAAAGTGAGATTTAAAGAGTTAGGTAGATCTACTCCAAATGCAAATCTAACAACAGGAGGGTGTGGAACTAGGCTCACCAATTTAGCCCAAACTGTGTGAGCAAAGGCAGGTAGCTGCACCTTTCAAGCTCCAAGAATATTTAGCCTGAGTTCACTACAGGAAAATGAAAAATGGTCTCTAAAGATTTATGCATAGAGCATGAGGAATTTTTGTGTATCAGTTCATGTATCACCAGGATAGCCAAGCAGTCAAGCACACTGATTGGCAATCTGTCAGATTGGGTTCAGTTCTCGCTGTTGCCATTTTTTTGACTTTATTGTATTGCTAGCACTGTTAAATGATCAATTATAAAATTTAAATATATTTAAACAGTTCAATTTATATACATAAAATTAATATATCTGACAATATTATGAAAAGGATAGATTGCTACTCACCATGTAGAGGAGATGTTGAGTTGCAGACAGGTGGAAAGACTGCTATAGATTTAAGCGTATGGTCCAAAGACCTTCTTCTAAAGTGGAAAACACATGCGCACATTCACACAAACACAACTGATACACACATGACCAGTGTCTCTGGCCACAGTTATGATTACTACACTTGTAAGTAAAAAGGCTATAGGCCACCACATTGTAGCTCCTTGGTAAAATTTTGCATGAGATGCCACTGCTTGTTGGATAGCATCGTCAGCCAGGAGCTCTGGTCTTCCAGAGTCTGTGAGTGCTTGTGATGCCTACAAGTCCTATCCAACAATAGCATTGTGCCTACATTCTATAAAAACAACAAATTCGAAGGGTTATGTTCTGTTGTTGATAGTTATTCTTTCAATACACTTCCCACTCAGTTGGACATATTTCCCATTTGTGGCTTTCAGCACATTAGCTTTCTTATCACAGAACATAATCTTCTTTAGCCTATAATGATAAGCGTATGACATTACAGAAAAGGAAACCACTGTGATGACTATTGCCTGGAAAGTCTGGTCATTGACGATGACATCAGTGAGAGAGATTTCCTGACATCTTGGAGACTGTCATCCACTAGGGACACACATCTGTGACAGTCTCGATTGTTGCCTTGCTTAGTCTTCCTGAAGGCTGCGCCTAGGTGAGCAGCTCATACCTCTGTTTGGTGATGGGATGGCTGTGGCATGATGAAGAGCAACCTCATCAGGGTACTGTTATAGGATTCCTCCCATAGGTTGACTATAATCATCTGCTGTTACTAGTGTGTGTAAGATTGTTCTGAAGTTTTATGGCTTGTGATATAATAGTCATTAAATTCTTGTCTTCTTTCTCTGCAGTGGCATACAACTTGTCCTGAGTATCCAAAGTGAAAACATAGCAGAGTGTTGTCCTCTGTCCTAGAAATTTTTATTCGACTGTGGGACATTGTACTTGTTAGAGGTGTTGGTCATACCTACATTGGTCAGGTGCTGGATTGTCACTTGATTGTTGCAGTAAGTCCAAGTTGGCGAGTCAGTTCCTTGGCCAGTTTGACTAGTGGTGGAGATTGATGCTAAAGATTATTACACCCCTTCTTCTACATCCTAAGTTACCTTCTAATGTATGAAGTCTATGTTCATGGCTGCTATCTGTTGTGCACTTGGATCAACGTTTCTGATGCATACACTGCTGTATCTCTTCTCTTACTATCTGGTGTGTGAAAGAGAAGAGCTCATAGTTGTCTTCCACAACTGCCATAGAGTCCACATTCAGCATTCGGCCATAATTCTTTTGCCTGATTCTTCTATGTTGCATTTCCTTGATTTGCTGACACCACTTGATGAGTTCCTTTGTTGTCAGACATCCTTTACCAGAAGACGTTGGTGTATGTCTTCTGAAACTTCTTTCTTCAAGTGTGGGATTTTAGTTGCCTCTCTCATATTCGGGTTCACAGTGCAATAACAGATTTTTATTTTGCTGAACACTGTCTTGATTCAGAACACAGCATGAACTACAGAGATGCTGGGATCTTCTTGTCTGCCTTTATGTGTTAGGACACCATCATTAAAGAAGCATTCAGAATATGCATAAGTAACAACTTCTTTTTAATTTGCAGAGACAGGGGATTGGAACTCAACAAAGCATGTGGAAAAAATACTAACAGTACTAATGGTCATTGGCTGCAGACAAATGAATGCCACAAGCTAACATAAAAGAGGAATCGAAGCCAGGACAATTAAGTTGGGCACCAACACCTTGACCACATGTGTACATCAGTGTTCATAGTTTGCGGCCAGGACTTTTCTTTGCTGCACGTACAGAGACCACAGCCTGTTTCTCTACCAGATGACTTTCGATGTCAATATCCTTAATCATGACATTAGAGCTTCATCATAATCACAGTTGCATTGTGGACATTCTCAGAGAGGCCATGTCTATATAATGCCACTAATCTAATAAATGTCTGTCATGAGTCTGCTTACGAACTATATGTTCTCTAATTAGTTTTTTGAGAAGACATTTAGTATTTAGTAGATGACATATAGTTCTACCCTCCCCCCCCCCCCCCCCCCCCCTCCCAGGGCCTGCACTTTACTGGCAAGCCAGGACATAAATTGGCCAGCCACAATAGCAGTATGTCAGTAGCACCCGAAGATGACAAGCAGTCGCCTAATGGAAATATTGTGTAGCTATTCTTCTCTGTCCAGGCAACCACACATGAACCCATTCAAGCAGAATAGTTTATGTCCAGATTGATCACTGTCGGTAGAGAAACTTCTAAATTCTTGTAAAATGTTAAGACTGACAGTGGCACCCAATGTGGTGACCTGACACTTGTGGATAACATAGGAACTGAAACTGGAGGTAGAAAAAAGCAATAGCAGAAATGCAGAATTTGTTTCCAAATGTTTGTTTACAATGTAAGATCAATGAGTACTACCCTGGTTTAACTGCCTTACTCCTACAAAGATGGGCAGTGTAGACATTAGTGTCAGTGACAATGAAAAACAACTGAAATTGCTAAAATTGAACTAGAGCCTAGGGCACAATGGAATCCCTGGAAGAGTCTATTTAAAGTCTGGAAACTGAGTTAGCATCTCTCTTAAATGAGAATTAACTGTATGCACTCAAACAAAAAAAAAAAAAGAAAAACGGTAGTGAATGGAAGGTAGCACAGGTCACACATATTTGCAAGAAATGGCATGCAAAACAACCATACCAGTTGATTGACACCCATTTGTTGCAGGATCTTAGAATTTTTTCTGATCTCGGACGGAGATACCTACATCATGTCAACCAACACAGATTCTGAAGACATCAGTCAGGCAAAACCTAACTTGCACTTTTCTCATTTGAGGTACTTAAAGTTATGGACCTAGGCAATCAGGTAAGTGTAGTATTTCTAGAATTTAAAGAAGCCGTTAGGTCAGTACCACCCAAACACTTAGTAACAAAAATGCAATCATATGTGACCATCATTTGAAATTTTTGACTGGATTGAGGAGTTCATCTACATCTACATCTACATGATTACTCTGCAATTCACATTTAAGTGCTTGGCAGAGGGTTCATCGAACCACAATCATACTATCTCTCTACCATTCCACTCCCGAACAGCGCGCGGGAAAAATTAACACCGAAACCTTTCTGTTCGAGCTCTGATTTCTCTTATTTTGTTTTGAAGATCATTCCTACCTATGTAGGTTGGGCTCAACAAAATATTTTCACATTCGGAAGAGAAAGTTGGTGACTGAAATTTCGTAAATAGATCTCGCCGCGATGAAAAATGTCTTTGATTTAATGACTTCCATCCCAACTCGCGTATCATATCTGCCACACTCTATCCCCTATTATGTGATAATACAAAATGAGCTGCCCTTTTTTGCACCCTTTTGATGTCCTCTGTCAATCCCATGTGGTAAGGGATCCCACATCGCGCAGCAATATTCTAACAGAGGACGAACGAGTGTAGTGTAAGCTGTCTCTTTAGTGGACTTGTTGCATCTTCTAAGTATCCTGCCAATGAAACGCACCCTTTGGCTCGCCCTTCCCCACAATATTATCTATGTGGTCTTTCCAACTGAAGTTGTTCGTAATTTTAACACCCAGGTACTTAGTTGAATTGACAGCCTTGAGAATTGTACTATTTATCGAGTAATCGAATTCCAACGGATTTCTTTTGGAACTCATGTGGATCACCTCACACTTTTCGTTATTTAGCGTAACTGCCACCTGTCACACCATACAGCAATCTTTTCTAAATCGCTTTGCAACTGATACTGGTCTTTGGATGACCTTACTAGATGGTAAATTACAGCATCATCTGCGAACAACCTAAGAGAACTGCTCAGATTGTTACCCAGGTCATTTATATAGATCAGGAACAGCAGAGGTCCCAGGATGCTTCCCTGGGGAACACCTGATATCACTTCAATTTTACTCGATGATTTGCCATCTATTACTATGAACTGCGACCTTCCTGACAGGAAATCACGAATCCAGTTGCACAACTGAGACAATACCCCATAGGCCCACAGCTTGATTAGAAGTCACGTGTGAGGAACGGTGTCAAAAGCTTTCCGGAAATCTAGAAATATGGAATCAACTTGAGATCCCCTGTCGATAGCGGCCATTACTTCGTGTGAATAAAGAGCTAGCTACGTTGCACAAGAACAATGTTTTCTGAAACCATGCTGATTATGTGTCAATCGATCATTCCCTTCGAGGTGATTCATAATGTTTGAATACAATATATGCATCTGGTAAAGATTCGTTAGTCGCAGAACTACTGAAATACGCAGGAGAAAACTTAATAAATAATTTCGAGGCGCTGTTTGAAGAGATTTGGAATACAGAGAAGATTCCGGAGGAATGGAAGACAGCATTGATTCATCCGTTACATAAGAAGGGTGCCAAGACAAATGCAAATAACTACAGAGGTATCTCATTGTTATCAGTGGCCTATAAGATCCTATCCAAGGCACTACAAAACAGGATTGAAAATCAAGTAGAGAAAGAACTGGGTGAATATCAGGCTGGGTTTAGAAAAGGAAGATCATGCAGTGAACAGATATTCAGTCTACTCTCCATAATACAACTTCGCGCACGCACATCGAAAAATCTAGTAATTACATTCATAGACTTCAAAAAAGCATATGATTCTATTGATAGATCAACCCTGATTAACACATTAGAAGAATTTGGGATTGATGATAAAAGCAGAAGTCTAATCCAGGAAACCCTTACGGGAACAAAATCGCAAGTGAAGTTTTTGGGTAGATTGTCACAACCGTTTGTAATTGGATCAGGTGTTAGACAAGGGGATGGGCTCTCCCCACTGTTGTTTAACATTGTCCTTGAAAAAGTGGTCAGGGAATGGAGAAAGAAGATGGCAGAAGCTGGAGTGAAAAATGGGATAACGTTAGGAAGAAATAAAACAAAAATTGAATGTCTGGCATTTGCTGATGACATGGCAATATTGGCAGATGACATCGAAACAGCAAAGATTCAGATAGAAATGCTGCATGAGATTGCTGAGAAGACAGGTCTACAAATATCGTATGAAAAGACAGAACTGATGATACAGGACAAAACAGACCCAACACAGACATTGCAAACTAAATATGGAATAATTAAGAGAGTTCATAAATTTAAGTATCTAGGGGAATGGATTACACCGACAGGGTTACCAAATGTTTCACTACAGGAAAGAGCAATAAAGATGGAAACGGCATACCAGCTATGCCGAAATGTATACAATAAAAAGTCGATCTCCATCAATGCCAAGCTCAGGCACTACAATGCGGTAATAAAACCAGAAAGTTTGTATGCGATTGAATGCATCCCACTGAACAGAAAACGTCTGTTGGAGAAATTGGAAATAAAAGAGAGAAAAATACTGAGAAAGATCTTAGGACCTAAAAAGGATGGACAAGAGTATAAATTGCGATCCAATAAAGAGTTATACGAGAAAATTGAAAAACTGACAACATCCTTTAAAAAGAGAAGACTGAGTTTCTATGGGCATGTCAAAAGAATGGCACCAGAAAGAACGGCAAAGAAAATCCTGGAATACATGGAAAGCAGAAAGACACAAATTAACTGGCTGAAAGAAGTAAAAGAAGACATTGCAGAAATGAACATTATACCAGAGACAGTTTACAACAGAATGGAATATAGGAATGCCATCAACAAAATACAGGGATTCAAAGACCGAACGCAATCAAAGAAGACGGGAACAACCTGGTCGCAAGAACGTAAAGAAGCCCACTCAGAAAAAATGAAGAAGTGCTGGGAAGAACGCAAGAAAAAGCACAAGAAATGACTGATGCTTAGCGTAGTCCAAAGTTGACTGTAACGAATAATAATAATAATATATGCTCCAAAACCCTACTGCAAACCGACGTCAATGATATAGGTCTGTAGTTCGATGGATTACTCCTACTACCCTTCTTAAACACTGGTGTGACCTGCGCAATTTTCCAATCTGTAGGTACAGATCTATTGGTGAGTGAGCGGTTGTATATGATTGTTAAGTAGGGAGCTATTGTATCAGCATAATCTGAAAGGAACCTAATCGGTATACAATCTGGACCTGAAGACTGCTCGTATCGAGTGATTTGAGTTGCTTCGCAACCTCTAAGGTATCTACTTCTAAGAAACTCATACAAGCAGCTGTTTGTGTTTCAAATTCTGGAATATTCCATTCATCTTCCCTGGTGAAGGAATTTCGGAAAACTGCGTTCAATAACTCCGCTTTAGCGGCACAGTCGTCGGTAACAGTACCATCGGCACTGTGCAGTGAAGGTATTGACTGCGTCTTGCCGCTTGTGTACTTTACATACGACCAGAATTTCTTCGAATTTTCTACCAAATTTCGAGACAATGTTTCGTTGTGGAACCTATTAAAGGCATCCCCCAATGAAGTCCGTGCCAAATTTTGCGAGTCTGTAAATTTTAGCCAATCTTCGGGATTTTGCGTTCTTCTGAACTTCACATACTTTTTTCCGTTGCCTCTGCAACAGTGTTCGGACCTGTTTTGTGTACCATGGGGGATCAGTTCCATCTCTTACCAATTTGTGAGGTATGAATCTCTCAATTGCTGTTGCTACTATATCTTTGAATTTGAACCACATCTCGTCTACATTTGCATAGTCAGTTCGGAAGAAATGGACATTGTCTCTTAGGAAGGCTTCTAGTGACACTTTATCTGCTTTTTTAAGTAAAATTATTTTGCGTTTGTTTCTGGTGGATTTGGAAGAAACAGTATTGAGCCTAGCTACAACGACCTTGTGATCACTAATCCCTGTAACAATCATGATGCTCTCTATTAGCTCTGGATTGTTTGTGGCTAAGAGGTCAAGTGTGTTTTCGCAACCATTTACAATTCACATAGGTTCGTGGACTAACTGCTTGAAATAATTTTCGGAGAAAGCGTTTAGGACAATCTCAGAAGATGTTTTCTGTCTACCACCGTTTTTGAACAAGTATTTTTGCCAACTTATCGTGGGAATGTTGAAATCCCCACCAACTACAACCGTGTGAGTGGGGTATTTATTTGTTACGAGACTCAAATTTTCTCTGAACTGTTCAGCAACTATATCATTGGAGTCTGGGGGTCGGTAGAAGGAGCCAGTTATTAACTTAGTTGGGCTGTTAAGTATAACCTCCACCCATACCAATTCGCACGGAGTATCTACTTCAACTTCACTACAAGATAAACCACTACTGACAGACACAAACACTCCACCACCAATTCTGCATAATCTATCTTTCCTGAACACCATCTGAGACTTTGTAAAAATTTCTGCAGAACTTATTTCAGGCTTTAGCCAGCTTTCTGTACCTATAACGATTTCAGCTTCTGTGTTTTCTATTAGCGCTTGAAGCTCCAGGACTCTCCCAGCACAACTACAACAATTTACAACTACAATTCTGACTGTTACTTGATCCAAGCACGTCCTGTATTTGCCATGCACCCTTTGAGATTGCAGCCCACCCTGTACTTTTCCGAGGCCTTCTAACCTAAAAAACTGCCCAGTCCACACCACACAGCCTCCACTACCTGTGTAGCTGCCAGCTGAGTGTAGTGAACTCCTGACCTATTCAGCGGAACCCGAAACCCCACCACCCTATGGTGCAAGTCAAGGAATCTGCAGCCAACACAGTCGCAAAACCATCTGAGCCTCTGATTCAGACCCTCCACCCAGCTCTGCACCAAAGATCCGCAGTCGGTTCTGTCAACAATGCTGCAGATGGTGAGTTCTTTGTAGGGAGAGTGCAGAAATGATACCTTCAAGGAGAGTCATTGGTGGACATAAAATTAACTTCAGGTGTGCCACAGGGAAATCTTTTTTGACTTGTTCCTGTTTATGTTGCACATTAGTAATGAGGCAACAATATTAATAGTGACTTCAGACCTGTTTGCATGTGATGCAGTTAACTGTGATGAAAACCTATCTGAAAAAAATTCTACAAATGTCCAGTCAGACCCTGATGAGTTTCAAAGTTGTGTACAGAATGGACACTTGCTTTAAGTGTTCAGAAATGTAAAATTGTGTACTTCACCAAACAGCAAAAACTTAGTATCCTTTGACTACATAACTGTCACGAGCTCTGGTGCATGCAGTGTGGTACAGTGATTAGTGTTGCTTGCTGGTATGCTGTGTGTCATTAGTTTAAAACTGATCACTAAAAATTATTTGTTATCTTGAATGGAAACTTCTTGACATAGCTTGTCTTGTAATACTTGTCTTGTAATACTTGTATATTTGGAATATTGAATGGTTGTATAAGTACTAGATAAATAACTGCACTCTGCATCCAGGAGGTAAGTTTGGTTCTGCCTTTATGCAAGCATCAATAATAAATGTGCTCTCAGTGCTAAGTGTCATACTTTATGATTGACCCTACTTTCAAATATGGACCTGATTTTGGTTTCAATGTGACATTGTATGGTAGAGACACCAAGTACTTCATTACACCTCAATCGCCATGGCTCCAGTTAAATCATGTAAAAGTTGTCACCTACAGGGACAGGAACAAGAATAAAAGCAGTATATCACTCCTAAGATCCGTATATACAGGAGACCAGTGGATTCCAAAATAGCAGTAACTCAGCTGCACATCAAATATTCATCAGTGTTTTCTGAAGACACTGCCAAAACCCAATGAAATGGCTGAAAGGTCTTAGCTGAGTCATCAAATACAACAGGTGCAATGACATGATGTGTTTGGTAAAGGTGTACTTTTACTTGGAGCACACAGCTCAATAGTGGTTCAAGAACAATGAAGAGATGCTCAATAGCTGGGACAAATTCCAGACTGAACTGAAGAAAACATTTGTTGACTATCAGCAACATGTTCAATTAGTGAAATAACTTTTGAAGAACGGGGCCCATTGTCTTTCGAGATGACACATTCATGCATACAGAATGTTTTGACCATATGACACATCATGCGCATGAATGTGACAGAAGCCAACAAAATCTTACCCTTGATGAAAGGAGTTGTAGAAGACATGTACCAAGCTCTTCTGGAAAAGGATGTTTCAACAACAGCAGAATTCATCAAGTGGTGCAGCAAATAAAAGAAATGCAACAAATAAGAATTGAATGAAAGAAGTAGGATGGAGTGACAAATGTGGTTCCTATGGCAGTGGTGGAAGACAACCATGAGCTCCCCTCTCTCTTACATCAGATAGTAAGAGAAGAGATACGGCAGTGTATGGCAGACATAAATGTTAGACAAAGTACACGAGATAGGAACCATGAATATCAACCTTGAAATCAGGATGTAATACGGAATGTTGAAAAAGAACTGTATTGATATTTAGCACCAATCTCTGCCTCTAGTTGAATGTGTCAGAAAGAATGGACTTGACTGAAACTTATGCCACAACAGTCAAATGACAATCCAGCATCCAATCAATGCATGTACAACAACCTCCTTCGCCAAGTGCAGAGCTCTGCAGAACAACACACATTTGGAGGAGAGAGGACAATATGCCAGTATAATTTTACTTTTGACACCATGGGCACATTGTACACAGGAGCAGACAGAGAAGATGAGTGTTTGATGACTGTTACACCAGAGGTGCCCACAGCTTTCATTTTAGTAGGGGCAAAATATTTTCCCCATACATGTGATTCTGAAACTCCTCCACCTCTGGGCAATGGCTTTTCCTTCTTCTCTCTTTCCATCTATTTCTTCCCCCACCTTTCTGTTCATCTCCTTCCCTCTGTCTTTCCATCTTCTCCTCTGCCTCTCTCTGTCCATCTCCTCCCCCATCCTCATACATCTCCTTTCTTTGTGTGTCTCTTTCTCAACTTTTCTTTGTCCATCTCTTCTCTGTTCCATCTCCTACTCAGACATCCCCCTGTGTCCATATCCTCTTCCCCCCTGTTTCTGTTGATGTCCCCATTACTGTCTGTCAATATCTTCCTCCCCTTCCCAATGCCATTCTCCATTTCCATCACATCCTTTTCCACCTGCCCACTACTTCTCCTCACCTGCCTCCTACACCTCCCCCTCCTCACACCTTTTTCTGTGTAACTCCTCCCCCCTCTGTCCATTTCCTCCCCCTCTCTGTCCATCTCCTACCACTCTCTCTCTCTGTTGATCTCCTCCTCCCCTCTTGCCCCATCCACCATTTCCTCCCAGTTTGTGCATCCAACTCATCCTCCTCACTTTCCCTTTCTGTCCATTTCTTCCTCCCCTTTCTCTTTATCTGTCCATATCCTCCGCCTTCCACTCTCATTGTCCATATCCTCTTGCACCTACCCTCTGTTCATCTTCTTCTCCCCTTCTCATTTTATCATTTACTACTCCTTCTCTCCATCCATCTCCATCTCCCCCTCTCTCTGTCTGTCTCTTCCTATCCTTCTGTCAATTTCCTCCTCTCCTCTCTCTGTCTGTCCATTTTGTCCTCCCCCTCTCTCTCTGTCCATCTCATCTTCTCTCTATCTCTGTCCATCTCCTCCTCCTCTCTCCTTTCTATCCAACTCCCCCCCCCCCCTCCTTTCTCTCTGTCTGTCCATATCCTCATCCTGCAGTCTCTCCTTCCATTTCATCCTGCCACCTATGTAGGTCCATCTCTACCTGCCCATCTTTGACTGTCCATCTGCTCCTAAGCCCTTTTTCTGCCCATCTCATCCTGCACTCTATCACTGTCTATGTTCTCCTCCCATCTCTCTGCTCAGCCATTCCAATCTGCTCATATAGCTCCTGAAAAGCATTCCAATACTGCCCTTGCAAAGCTTCTATCATGCAGGTCAGCCTAGATGTCAGGGGTTACAAATCATTTTCACCCTCCTTACCCTATGGAAGCTTACCCCCACAGTACTTCTTCCCAGACTATATGTAGTAACTGTACCTACTGGAATGAAATCGATCCAATGGTTTAGGAAAAGATATGGAAATACACACCCATTTTTATGCACAGGGTATCTCTTCTAAGAGTCTTCAGGTACATTTTATCTGGTGTTTTGGCAGATATCTGTTTTTTTTTCTGTTTTTGCAACATGTAACTCGAGTCAGATCAAACAAATACTGCTCATCACATCCTTCATGTGACACGCCTAATCTCAAATTAGTGCAGTGCAATATTTCTTTTACGAGTATGTATTAACAGGGACAGTAAAACACAAAGAACAATCATTACTCCAGCAGCAACAGTGCAGCCCTGGCCCATACTGACTGCTACTGCCATACAGAAGTGCTGCTCAGTTGTTGTTGGAGAACTGATTATTATTCATGTTTTACTGTTCCCATTAGTACACATACATAAGACACACTAGACTAATTTGAGACCCCTGTGTCAAATGAGCACATAAAATTCCACTTTAAAAATAATTTTGTTGGCAATGGGAACAAACAAATGCTTTCCATCGACACTTGGAATCTTATGAATTTGTTTGGGATAACTCCAGCTGTGTCTTGCAAAAATGAAATTGCAAATATCTATTAAAACACCAGAGAAAGTATACCTGAAGACCCATAGGAGAGACACTCAGTATAAACTATCCATTTCCCTGTGACTTCTCTCCAATACACATTGAACACATATAATGCACACATCCCTTCCTCTCTCTTCTCTCTCTGTCTTTAGATTAGATTAGATTAGATTTACTTTCATTCCAATTGATCCGTAGTGAGGAGGTCCTCCAGGATGTGGAACATGTCAGAAAAACAATAATACACTACAAATATTTACAACTAAGACAAGTAAGCTAATGTACCATTCCACAAGTCCCAAGTGGAATGATCGTCATTTTTTAATGAACACTAAAGAGTCATTTTACAAATACTAATGCACTGAATTTAAAATAAAAAAGTTTTTTATTTCTTTATAAGGTAATAAACATGTAATACAACTACTGTAATACTTATTTACAATGAACACATTACTGCACTGAAATTGTGCAGAAGTTATGTTGTACTTATATACAAATCAGTTGGTTTTACTAAGAAATTCATCAATGGAGTAGAAGGAGTTGGCCACCAATAGATCCTTTAGGCTTCTCTTAAACTGAATTTCATTGGTTGTTAAGCTTTTTATGGCTGCTGGCAAGTTATTGAAAATGTGTGTTCCTGAATAATGCACACCTTTTTGTACAAGACTAAGTGACTTTAAATCCTTGTGAAGATTATTCTTATTTCTAGTATTGATTCCATGAATTGAATTGAGCTGTTGGTTTGAAAAAGTGATATATTTTTAATGACAAATTTCATTAAGGACTAAATATATTGGGAAGCAGTAGTTAGTATCCCTAGTTCCCTAAACAGGCTTCTGCAGGATGTTCTTGAGTTCACACCACATATGACTCTTACTGCACGTTTTTGTGCCCGGAAAACTTTAGCTTGGCTTGATGAATTACCCCAAAAAAGTAATCCCATATGACATTATGGAATGAAAGTAAGCATAATATGCCAGCTTTTTCATTTTTATATCCCCTATGTCTGACAAAATTCGCATTGCAAACAGAGATTTGTTAAGACACTTCAGCAGTTCTGTGGTGTGCTCCTCCCAATTGAATTTACTATCAAGCTGTAATCCCAAGAATTTAACACTGTCCACTTCTTCTATCTTCTTGTCATCATATGTTAGACATATACTCTTGGGACACCCCTTACAAGTTCTGAACTGCATTTAGTGTGTTTTTTCAAAGTTTAGTGACAAAGAATTGGCTAGGAACCAGTGATTAATGTCCACAAATATTTTATTGGCTGATCTTTCTAAGACTACACTTGATTTGCTATTTATTGCAATGTTTGTATCATCGGCAAACAAAACAAACTTGGCATCTGGTAATGTTACTGATGAAAGGTCATTGATATACACAAGAAAAAGTAAGGGCCCCAAAATGGAACCTTGTGGGACCCCACATGTAATTAGTTCCCAGTTGGATGATGCCTGATAGCTTGATACATGTCTCTTTCCTAATAACACCCTTTGTTTCCTGCCAGAGATATAAGATTTGAACCATTTTGCAGCATTTCCCGTTACACTATAATATTCTAGTTTACTTAAAAGGATATTGTGATTTACACAGTCAAATGCCTTTGACAGATCACAAAATATACCAGTTGCCTGCAATTTTTTGTCTAATGAATTAAGCACGTTTTCACTGTAAGTGTAGATAGCCTTCTCAATATCAGAACCTTTTAGAAATCCAAACTGTGACTTTGACAGTATGTTATTTGAGATAAGATGGTTATAAAGACGACTGTACATTACTTTTTCGAAAATTTTTGAGAATGCTGGCAACAGTGAAATTGGACAGAAATTTGATGCTATTTCTTAATCTCCCTTCTTAAACAGTGGCTTAACTTCAGCATATTTCAGCCACTCAGGAAATATTCCACTGATAAACGACTGGTTACACAGATAGCTTAATATGTTACTTAGCTCAGAATCACATTCTTTAATTAACTTTGTTGATATTTCATCATACCTACTAGATGTTTTTGATTTTAAAGATTTTATGATGGACATTATTTCTGTTGGGGTAGTGAGGGTCAAATTCATATTATGGAAGTTGCTTGAAATTTCTGGTCTGAGTTATTCCATAGCAGCATCTACCGAACATGACAACCCCATCTTTTCAGTAACAGTTATAAAATGTTTGTTAAAAAGTTCTGCAACACTATACACATCTGTCACCAATGTATCATTTACTCTTAATGCTATTTGTTCCTCTTCATGTCTGGTTCTACTGGTCTCCTCCTTCACTATATCCCATATTGTCTTTATTTTGTTATCTGATATGACTATCTTTTCCTTGTAATATATTTGCTTTGACATCCGTATTAGAGTCTTTAATATTTTGCAGTATTTCTTATAATGTGCTATAGCATCAACATTGGAGATGTTTCGGATTGACAGATACAGTTTTCTTTTTGTTTTACAAGATACCCCTATTCCTTGAGTAATCCATGGCTTCTTTGTAGACTTTGCTCTAACCTTGGTAAGTTTTGGGGGAAAGCAGTGTTTGAATAAGGTAAGCACTTTATTAGCAAAAATGTTATATTTTTCATTCATGCCATGAGCACTGTAAACATCAGTCCAGCGAATGTCTCTGAGGAGTGTCCTAAAATAATCAATTTTTTGCTTACTGATTACCCTCTTGAGCTCAGATTTAACAGATTTTATATCCTGTTCAGTATTAACATTTAACAGAAGGAACTGCATGTCATGGTCTGAGAGGCCATTGACTATTGGTTTTGTAACTTAATTTTGTTCATTGGACTTTTCTATAAAGATATTATCAATGGCTGTTTGTGAGCAAGTGGCTATCCTAGTGGGAAACTTTACAGTGGGAATTAAGTTGAATGATAGTGTTACTAACTCAAATAAGTTCTTATTGGGAGAGTCTTTAAGGAAATCTACATTGAAATCACCAGCAACCACTATTTCTTTGTTTTTGGTTGTTAAATGGGCCAGTACAGCTTCAAGGTGGTTTACAAACAGATTAAAGTTACCTGCAGGTGCTGATATACACTTAATATTATGAAGGATTTTTTGTGAAATTCTAATTCTGTTGCACATGCTTCCATATGCTGTTCTAGGCAAAATTTATGAATGTCTATGTTCTTAAATTTATGACAGTTCCTGATGAATGTGGCAACTCCTCCTTTCTCCATTTCTGATCTACAAAAGTGAGATGCTAACCTAAACCCTGTAACACTTAAAAGTTCTATACCAGTGGTCACATGATGTTCAGAGAGGCAGATTATGTCAGCTGGGTTTGAAGACTCTAATTCATCTATGCAGATAGTTCATTCATTAATTTTATTTCTCAGTCCTCGAATATTTTGATGCAATAAAGATAGCTGACATTTCACATTGACTGAGTTAAAATTGAGTGGAGTTAAAATATCTGCTGACAGTTGAAAATTCTTAACCAATGGCTGTTTATGCTGATGTAATAAGCTGGAATTATGTTTTTTGATTTCTTTCTCAAACTGAAGGTTTGTCTCAGTTCTAACCTCTCTTAAAATTTGCTTTCTTTCTGTCCTTCCTACCCTAAAAAAGGGTCTTTTCTGAATCCTATAACCACTGGTATTTTACCACTCAAGACAATGCCTCCCCCCTTTAACTTTCCTGCTATTTCCCCAGCCAATTTACCCTTCCCCTTCCTGTTGAGGTGAAGGCCATGCCTAGCATAATCCCACCTACTGAGAGAATCAACATGCACCACACCAATGTGTGACCCCGCACCTGACATGAGCAGCCGTTCCAGCTCCAAATTAACTCTCTTGACAGAAGAGTTCAAATGAGGTTGGTCATGGCACCCAAGAACAGATACAAACTCAACACTTGTATGCCTCGATGCTGATGCAATCTTCGCCAGGTCACACTCTATACTGTACCCAGGATCTCTGTCAATACTGTTACCTGCCCCACCCACTATAACCATGGTGTCTTCCTTAGTGAAATCTTTGCAAAGTGATCCTAAATCCTCTGTCACCTGCTCCAGACCAGCACTAGGTTTAAAAAAATTGGTGACCTGGTATTCTGATCCTAGTTCATCCTGCAAAAGTTGGCCAACACCTCTTCCATGGGAACTACCTAACAACAACACTTTCTTTCTCTTTACTGATTTCCCTACATTCTTACTTTTCAATTTGCTGCTGAAAGTTTGTTGTGCCCTGTCTACACCTGCAACTGCTTGAGGCTCACCAGCTTCTAACTGAAGCAACAGGTCAAATCTATTTTCCACATTCACCATAAAGGTGTCAGACAATGTTCTAGGCCTGTTCCTCCTGTTGCCTGTTGCCACTTCCCACCTCACTTTACCCTTCTCCCTCCTTAACCTGTCAAGATCTCCCCTGGCCTTGTCTAACTCAGCCTGAAGGGCAGCAATTTTCCCCTCCTGTTCTAGTATCTTCCTATCTCTACTACAAATCCTACATAACCACTGATGAGTCTCATTTACTTCCCCTATTCCCACGCCACTACAGTCACCCACATGGAAAAAACTACAGCACCCATCACACCAAAGCCCCGACCTAACAATTCTACGGCAAGTCAAGCACTTTTCACTCATGATAAACGTAATAGTTTATTAAGAATAAGTCAGTTAAATTACAGATAAACACGAAAATATGGTTACACAAATTTGGCCTATATGCAACTGTGTGTAAACAAAAACAAAAGTGCAAAGTTTCTGAAACAACAACTTAAACTTTACGCTACTTTCCGGAAATGCTAGTTAAATAATGAAGAGGTACGCTAAGTCAAATTGCTGGAGAGAGCAAGGAACAACTAAACGAAATTCTATAGATTTGCTGCAGCAGAACGTAAACAGAAAATACGACTGTACGGTCTTTTTGCGTTTTCTGCTATATTACGTACAGAAAAATGAAACCTTTAATGGTACACTTAAACGGCACACTAATACACCTATTTACCACGTAATCAGTACTAATCTATGTGTTTTATAACCTAAAATGACTTATCTTTACGAGAACACCAAAACTCGCGCTAGTCCCCTGGTTGCAGGGCTGTCCATCTACTCCTTCCCATATCTCTGCCAATCTTCCTGTCCCACTCCCTATCTTCTGTCCATCTTCCTGTCCCATTCCCTATATTCTGCCCATCTTCCTGTCCCTCTCCCTATCTTCTGCCCATCTTCCTGTCCCACTCCCTATATTCTGCCCATCTTCCTGTCCCTCTCCCTATCTTCTGCCTATCTTCTCATCTCTCCACCTCCTGCCCATCTACTCCTCCTCCCCTCCCTTTCTGCCCAACTCCTCCTCTATCACTCTCTTCCATTTCCTCCACCCCCTCTCTCGGTGTCTCTCTCCACCTACTCCCCCCCCCCCCTCTCTCTCTCTGTCCAGCTCCTCGCCCCACTCTCTCTGTGTACATCCCCTCCTCCTCCCTCTCTTTGTCCATCTCATCCTGCCCACTTTCTATGTGTATCTGCTCCTGCCCCTTTCTCCATATCCATCCCCTCCTACCTCCGAGCAAAATACGGTACTTTAGTCCCTGGGATATAGGCTGCAAGTAAGTCAATAAGGCAGGGCAGTACTACTCCCACATGACATGCCTGTCCCGAGGGCAGCCTACAAATCAGGGACTGAAAAAATCATTTCTTGCCCGATCGCCATGCCTACTGCTAAGAGGATTTAACCTCCACAGTACTGATAGTCATGAAATGTACTGTTTGTATGCCAAATTTGGTTGCAATTGATACAGGTGTGTGGGAGGAGATACTGCACACACACACACACACACACACACACACACACACACACACACACACACACACACACACACACACACTTGTCCTATAAAAACCACATTCTGTCTAAATTGTTTTCCTGCCATTAAAACTGTTTGACAAAATAAAAAAATACTGTTTATTTTGTGTAATATTTGCTCACACAGTGAATGAATCATCATCATCATCATCATCATCATTTAAGACTGATTATGCCTTTCAGCGTTCAGTCTGGAGCATAGCCCCCCTAATAAAATTCCTCCATGATCCCCTATTCAGTGCTAACATTTGTGCCTCTTCTGATGTTAAACCTATTACTTCAAAATCATTCTTAACCGAATCCAGGTACCTTCTCCTTGGTCTGCCCCGACTCCTCCTACCCTCTACTGCTGAACCCATGAGTCTCTTGGGTAACCTTGCTTCTCCCATGCGTGTAACATGACCCCACCATCTAAGCCTGTTCGCCCTGACTGCTACATCTTCAAAGTTCATTCCCAGTTTTTCTTTGATTTCCTCATTGTGGACACCCTCCTGCCATTGTTCCCATCTACTAGTACCTGCAATCATCCTAGCTACTTTCATATCCGTAACCTCAACCTTATTGATAAGGTAACCTGAATCCACCCAGCTTTCGCTCCCATACAACAAAGTTGGTCGAAAGATTGAACGGTGCACAGATAGCTTAGTCTTGGTACTGACTTCCTTCTTGCAGAA
Source organism: Schistocerca piceifrons (assembly GCF_021461385.2). Taxonomy (NCBI): domain Eukaryota; kingdom Metazoa; phylum Arthropoda; class Insecta; order Orthoptera; family Acrididae; genus Schistocerca; species Schistocerca piceifrons. The sequence goes on from NC_060138.1 coordinate 573,583,806, forward strand.
GAGAGTAGATCGTAGCTGAGCGCTCACTGCATTAGCCTTGCTACACCTCGCTTCCAGTTCTTTCACTATGTTGCCATCCTGTGAGAATATGCATCCTAAGTACTTGAAACCGTCCACCTGTTCTAACTTTGTTCCTCCTATTTGGCACTCAATCCGTTTATATTTCTTTCCCACTGACATTACTTTCGTTTTGGAGATGCTAATCTTCATACCATAGTCCTTAGATTTCCGATCTAGCTCTGAAATATTACTCTGCAAGCTTTCAATCGAATCTGCCATCACAACTAAGTCATCCGCATATGCAAGACTGCTTATTTTGTGTTCACATATCTTAATCTCACCCAGCCAGTCTATTGTTTTTAACATATGACCCATAAATAATATGAACAACAGTGGAGACAGGTTGCAGCCTTGTCTTACCCCTGAAACCACTCTGAACCATGAACTCAGTTTACCGTCAACTCTAACTGCTGCCTGACTGTCCATGTAAAGACCTTTAATTGCTTGCAAACGTTTGCCTCCTATTCCATAATCTCGTAGAACAGACAATAACTTCCTCCTAGGAACCCGGTCATATGCCTTTTCTAGATCCATAAAGCATAGATACAATTCCCTGTTCCACTCATAACACTTCTCCATTATTTGTCGTAAGCTAAAGATCTGGTCCTGACAACCTGTAAGAGGCCTAAACCCACACTGATTTTCATCCAATTGCTCCTCAACTAATACTCACACTTTCCTTTCAACAATACCTGAGAAGATTTTACCCACAACGCTGATTAAAGAGATACCTCTGTAGTTGTTACAATCTTTTCTGTTTCCATGTTTAAAGATTGGTGTGATTACTGCTTTTGTCCAGTCTGATGGAACCTGTCCCGACTCCCAGGCCATTTCAATTATCCTGTGTAGCCATTTAAGACCTGACATTCCACTGTACTTGATGAGTTCCGACTTAATTTCATCCACCCCAGTTGCTTTATTGCACTGCAATCTATTGACCATTTTCTCCACTTCCTCAAACGTGATCCTATTTCCATCATCATTCCTATCCCATTCTACCTCGAAATCTGAAACATTACTGATCGTATTTTCACCTACATTGAGCAACTCTTCAAAATATTCCCTCCATCTGCCCAAGGCATCCACAGGATTCACCAGCAGTTTTCCTGACCTGTCCACAATACTTGTCATTTCCTTCTTACCTCCCTTTCGAAGACTGCTAATTACACTCCAGAATGGTTTTCCAGCAGCTTGACCCAATGTCTCCAACCTGTTTCCAAAGTCTTTCCAAGATTTCTTCTTGGATGCTGCAATTATCTGTTTGGCTTTGCTTCTTTCTTCAACATAACTTTCTCTGTCTACCTGAGTTCTAGTATGTAGCCATTTTTTATGCGCCTTCTTTTTCCTTTTACAGGCTGCCTTGACTGTGTCATTCCACCAAGCTGTTTGCTTCCTCCTACTTTTACACACTACTGTTCCAAGACATTCTTTAGCCACTTCTAGTACTGTGTCCCTGTACCTTGTCCATTCCTTTTCCAATGACTGTAATTGACTACATTCAACTAACTGGTACCTTTCTGAGATCGCTGTTATGTACTTGTGCCTGATTTCCTTATCCTGAAGTTTCTCCACTCTTATCCTCCTACATATGGACCTGACCTCCTGCACTTTCGGCCTCGCAATCCCAATTTCACTGCAGATTAAATAATGATCAGTGTCATCAAAGAATCCCCTGAATACACGTGTGTCCCTCACAGCCTTCCTGAATTCCTGATCTGTTATTATATAGTCAATGACAGATCTGGTTCCCCTGCTTTCCCAAGTATACCGGTGAATGTTCTTATGTTTAAAAAAGGAGTTTGTGATTACTAAGCCCATACTGGCACAGAAATCCAAGAGTTGCTGCCCGTTCCTGTTGGCCTCCATATCCTCTCCAAATTTACCCATAACCTTTTCGTACCCTTCTGTTCGATTTCCAATCCTGGCGTTAAAATCACCCATGAGCAGAACACTGTCCTTGTCCTTTACTCTAACAACTACATCACTGAGTGCCTCATAAAAACTATCAATCTTATCTTGATCAGTCCCTTCACAATGCGAATATACTGACACAATGAAACTGGATTTAAATTAAAAAAGCAGGAAAAGGAAGTTATTACATTCAACGCTATAAGACTGGTCACCCCCCCATGAACCATGGACCTTGCCGTTGGTGGGGAGGCTTGCGTGCCTCAGCGATACAGATAGCCGTACCGTAGGTGCAACCACAACGGAGGGGTATCTGTTGAGAAGCCAGACAAACGTGTGGTTCCTGAAGAGGGGCAGCAGCCTTTTCAGTAGTTGCAAGGGCAACAGTCTGGATGATTGACTGATCTGGCCTTGTAACAATAACCAAAACGGCCTTGCTGTGCTGGTACTGCGAACGGCTGAAAGCAAGGGGAAACTACAGCCGTAATTTTTCCCGAGGGCATGCAGCTTTACTGTATGATTACATGATGATGGCGTCCTCTTCGGTAAAATATTCCGGAGGTAAAATAGTCCCCCATTCGGATCTCCGGGCGGGGACTACTCAAGAGGATGTCGTTATCAGGAGAAAGAAAACTGGCGTTCTACGGATCGGAGCGTGGAATGTCAGATCCCTTAATCGGGCAGGTAGGTTAGAAAATTTAAAAAGGGAAATGGATAGGTTGAAGTTAGATATAGTGGGAATTAGTGAAGTTCGGTGGCAGGAGGAACAAGACTTCTGGTCAGGTGACTACAGGGTTATAAACACAAAATCAAATAGGGGTAATGCAGGAGTAGGTTTAATAATGAATAGGAAAATAGGAATGCGGGTAAGCTACTACAAACAGCATAGTGAACGCATTATTGTGGCCAAGATAGATACAAAGCCCACAACTACTACAGTAGTACAAGTTTATATGCCAACTAGGTCTGCAGATGACGAAGAAATTGAAGAAATGTATGATGAAATAAAAGAAATTATTCAGATTGTGAAGGGAGACGAAAATTTAATAGTCATGGGTGACTGGAATTCGAGTGTAGGAAAACGGAGAGAAGGAAACATAGTAGGTGAATATGGATTGGGGGACAGAAATGAAAGAGGAAGCCGCCTTGTAGAATTTTGCACAGAGCACAACATAATCATAACTAACACTTGGTTTAAGAATCATGAAAGAAGGTTGTATACATGGAAGAACCCTGGAGATACTAAAAGGTATCAGATAGATTATATAATGGTAAGACAGAGATTTAGGAACCAGGTTTTAAATTGTAAGACATTTCCAGGGGCAGATGTGGACTCTGACCACAATCTATTGGTTATGACCTGTAGATTAAAACTGAAGAAACTGCAAAAAGGTGGCAATTTAAGGAGATGGGACCTGGACAAACTAAAAGAACCAGAGGTTGTACAGAGATTCAGGGAGAGCATAAGGGAGCAATTGACAGGAATGGGGGAAATAAATACAGTAGAAGAAGAATGGGTAGCTTTGAGGGATGAAGTAGTGAAGGCAGCAGAGGATCAAGTAGGTAAAAAGACGAGGGCTAGTAGAAATGCTTGGGTAACAGAAGAAATACTGAATTTAATTGATGAAAGGAGAAAATATAAAAATGCAGTAAATGAAACAGGCAAAAAGGAATACAAACGTCTCAAAAATGAGATCGACAGGAAGTGCAAAATGGCTAAGCAGGGATGGCTAGAGGACAAATGTAAGGATGTAGAGGCCTATCTCACTAGGGGTAAGATAGATACCGCCTACAGGAAAATTAAAGAGACCTTTGGAGATAAGAGAACGACTTGTATGAATATCAAGAGCTCAGATGAAAACCCAGTTCTAAGCAAAGAAGGGAAAGCAGAAAGATGGAAGGAGTATATAGAGGGTCTATACAAGGGCAATGTACTTGAGGACAATATTATGGAAATGGAAGAGGATGTAGATGAAGATGAAATGGGAGATATGATACTGCGTGAAGAGTTTGACAGAGCACTGAAAGACCTAAGTCGAAACAAGGCCCCCGGAGTAGACAATATTCCATTGGAACTACTGACGGCCGTGGGAGAGCCAGTCCTGTCAAAACTCTACCATCTGGTGTGCAAGATGTATGAAACAGGCGAAATACCCTCAGACTTCAAGAAGAATATAATAATTCCAATCCCAAAGAAAGCAGGTGTTGACAGATGTGAAAATTACCGAACTATCAGCTTAATAAGTCACAGCTGCAAAATACTAACACGAATTCTTTACAGACGAATGGAAAAACTAGTAGAAGCCAACCTCGGGGAAGATCAGTTTGGATTCCGTAGAAACACTGGAACACGTGAGGCAATACTGACCTTACGACTTATCTTAGAAGAAAGATTAAGGAAAGGCAAACCTACGTTTCTAGCATTTGTAGACTTAGAGAAAGCTTTTGACAATGTTGACTGTAATACTCTCTTTCAAATTCTAAAGGTGGCAGGGGTAAAATACAGGGAGCGAAAGGCTATTTACAATTTGTACAGAAACCAGATGGCAGTTATAAGAGTCGAGGGACATGAAAGGGAAGCAGTGGTTGGGAAGGGAGTAAGACAGGGTTGTAGCCTCTCCCCGATGTTGTTCAATCTGTATATTGACCAAGCAGTAAAGGAAACGAGAGAAAAATTAGGAGTAGGTATTAAAATTCATGGAGAAGAAATAAAAACTTTGAGGTTCGCCGATGACATTGTAATTCTGTCAGAGACAGCAAAGGACTTGGAAGAGCAGTTGAATGGAATGGACAGTGTCTTGAAAGGAGTATATAAGATGAACATCAACAAAAGCAAAACAAGGATAATGGAATGTAGTCTAATTAAGTCGGGTGATGCTGAGGGAATTAGATTAGGAAATGAGACACTTAAAGTAGTAAAGGAGTTTTGCTATTTGGGGAGCAAAATAACTGATGATGGTCGAAGTAGAGAGGATAGAAAATGTAGGCTGGCTATGGCAAGGAAAGCGTTTCTGAAGAAGAGAAATTTGTTAACATCTAGTATTGATTTAAGTGTCAGGAAGTCATTTCTGAAAGTATTTGTATGGACTGTAGCCATGTATGGAAGTGAAACATGGACGATAAATAGTTTGGACAAGAAGAGAATAGAAGCTTTCGAAATGTGGTGCTACAGAATAATGCTGAAGATTAGATGGGTAGATCACATAACTAATGAGGAAGTATTGAATAGGATTGGGGAGAAGAGAAGTTTGTGGCACAACTTGACCAGAAGAAGGGATCGGTTGGTAGGACATGTTCTGAGGCATCAAGGGATCACCAATTTAGTATTGGAGGGCAGTGTGGAGGGTAAAAATCGTAGAGGGAGACCAAGAGATGAATACACTAAGCAGATTCAGAAGGATGTAGGTTGCAGTAGGTACTGGGAGATGAAAAAGCTTGCACAGGATAGAGTAGCATGGAGAGCTGCATCAAACCAGTCTCAAGACTGAAGACCACAACAACAACAACAAGACTGGTCAATTCCTTTAAGTGCAGTGGTACCTTCATTGAATACACCTAACAATAATCTTGTTTAGTAATTTTGAATGATTGTTTTGAGTGATATCACCCCTTTTTGGAGTATGTACACCATAAGTGGTCCTCTGCTGCTTCAGACTACAGACACAAGCTGCAAGTATCACAGAACGTAACTTTGTACCATTACAATTTCTGCACTTTATTAGGACTGAGAATTGTGCCACAATGCAGGAATCCTGCCCCTCCACAAGCAATATGTGGCCATAGTAACCAGTTTTTATCCTTCCAGTCATATGTTCAAAACCAGTATCTCCAGAACTTCAGGATGTATGACACAAACAAAGCCTGAAAACACAGGTCACTCCATGTGGTTGCTATGAGATTGAGACCACTTATTTCCAAGTCATTATCAATGGAACCTATCACATCCAAGCCATGATTGCTAATTGTTAGTCATTAACCAGTTACTGACATGCTATATGAATCGATGCCTGGATAATTAATGCCATACCTGTGAGAGATCTTATTTTGGTTTAGCCAAAACGTACGTCATTTAATAAGTATCAGAACACTGTGTGGGACAAAGATGCAATATAATCACAAAAGAAGTATGTAAAAACAAAGATGAACATATATCTGTATTCTAATGTTTCCTTAAGCTGATATCAAAATTTTCATTCTGGAAATACATATCTGTCTTTTCCCTCAGTTATCATGGGTGGACATATTGCTTGTATGTCAAACAACAATATATATTTGTGTAAAAGATTTTACAACATATCTCATCAACAGGGAGGAGTTGCTTTCATTTCTAAATTGTTTCATCCTGAAAATGATACCTGGATACACCATAGCCTGAAAACTTCAGAAAACATGGTGACACTATTTATTATTGTATTATACTGTGTTCTTTATCATGGAGCTGTGCAGTGCACCCTTTTCTTCAAGAAAGAAGAGGTAAATATTACTCTGTTCAGAGAGGAGTAAATATATCAATCAGTTTAGACTGTTACAGTGGCAATCATAGCAAGAGACTATCGAGTTACAAACTTAAATGCATGAATTACTGCTGGTAAAAGTATCCGAAAGCCACACACCTTGAAGTAATCCACATTATTCACACCTTCATACAGTGCCAGTACTTGAACACCAGTATATACCCTTACATTAAATGTTGCGGTAAATACCAACTGGCGGTATCAATTTGAGGATTATGAAGATATGTAGCTCTCACTGTTGCTATCCTTCTTAATGGCACCAAATACACATTTAAGTAGTTTTATCACTCACTTGTTAGTCGATCAGCTGCTTCACTTCATTTTATTTTAGCATATGAATAACATACAGAGCTTGTTGACATGTAATCATTCTTTCCTTATAAGCTACACATTGTAGCTACACATATTACAAAAGAAATAAATAAGTAAATAGATTGTGAGAAAGATGATGAAACTTACCAAACAAAAGCGCTGGCAGGTCGATAGACACACAAACAAACACAAACATACACACAAAATTCTAGCTTTCGCAACCAATGGTTGCCTCGTCAGGAAAGAGGGAAGGAGAAGGAAAGACAAAAGGATATGGGTTTTAAGGGAGAGGGTAAGGAGTCATTCCAATCCCGGGAGCGGAAAGACTTACCTTAGGGGGAAAAAAGGACAGGTATACACTCGCACACACACATATCCATCCACACATACACAGACACAAGCAGACATTTGTAAAGGCAAAGAGTTTGGGCAGAGATGTCAGTCGGGGCGGATGTACAGAGGCAAAGATGAAGTTGAAAGACAGGTGAGGTATGAGCGGCGGCAAATTGAAATTAGAAATTAGCGGAGATTGAGGCCTGGCGGATAGCGAGAAGAAAGGTTATGCTGAAGGGCAAGTTCCCATCTCCGGAGTTCTGACAGGTTGGTGTTAGTGGGAAGTATCCAGATAACCCAGACAGTGTAACACTGTGCCAAGATGTGCTGGCCGTGCACCAAGGCATGTTTAGCCACAGGGTGATCCTCATTACCAACAAACACTGTCTGCCTGTGTCCATTCATGCGAATGGACAGTTTGTTGCTGGTCATTCCCACATAGAACGCTTCACAGTGTAGGCAGGTCAGTTGGTAAATCACGTGGGTGCTTTCACACGTGGCTCTGCCTTTGATCGTGTACACCTTCCGGGTTACAGGACTGGAATAGGTGGTGGTGGGAGGGTGCATGGGACAGGTTTTACACCGGGGGCGGTTACAGGGATAGGAGCAGGAAGGTAGGGAAGGTGGTTTGGGGATTTCATAGGGATGAACTAAGAGGTTGCGAAGGTTAGGTGGACGGCGGAAAGACACTCTTGGTGGAGTGGGGAGGATTTCATGAAGGATGGATCTCATTTCAGGGCAGGATTTGAGGAAGTCGTATCCCTGCTGGAGAGCCACATTCAGAATCTGATCCAGTCCCGGAAAGTATCCTGTCACAAGTGGGGCACTTTTGGGGTTCTTCTGTGGAAGGTTCCGGGTTTGAGGAAATGAGGATGTGGCTCTGGTTATTTGCTTCTGTACCAGGTCGGGAGGGTAGTTACGGGATGCAAAAGCTGTTTTCAGGTTGTTGGTGTAATGGTTCAAGGATTCCGGACTGGAGCAGATTCGTTTGCCACGAAGACCTAGGCTGTAGGGAAGGGACCGTTTGATGTGGAATGGGTGGCAGCTGTCATAATGGAGGTACTGTTGCTTGTTGGTGGGTTTAATGTGGACGGACGTGTGAAGCTGGCCATTGGACAGGTGGAGGTCAACGTCAAGGAAAGTGGCATGGGATTTGGAGTAGGACCAGGTGAATCTGATGGAACCAAAGGAGTTAAGGTTGGAGAGGAAATTCTGGAGTTCTTCTTCACTGTGAGTCCAGATCACGAAAATGTCATCAATAAATCTGTACCAAACTTCGGGTTGGCAGGCCTGGGTAACCAGGAAGGCTTCCTCTAAGCGACCCATGAATAGCTTGGCATACGAGGGGGCCATCCTGGTACCCATGGCTGTTCCCTTTAATTGTTGGTATGTCTGGCCTTCAAAAGTGAAGAAGTTGTGGGTTAGGATGAAGCTGGCTAAGGTAATGAGGAAAGAGGTTTTAGGTAGGGCGGCAGGTGATCGGCGTGAAAGGAAGTGCTCCATCGCAGCGAGGCCCTGGACATGCGGAATATTTGTGTATAAGGAAGTGGCATCAATGGTTACAAGGATGGTTTCCGGGGGTAACAGACTGGGTAGGGATTCCAGGCGTTTGAGAAAGTGGTTGGTGTCTTTGATGAAGGATGGGAGACTGCATGTAATGGGTTGAAGGTGTTGATCTACGTAGGCAGAGATGCGTTCGGTGGGGGCTTGGTAACCAGCTACAATGGGACGGCCGGGATGATTGGGTTTGTGAATTTTGGGAAGAAGGTAGAAGGTAGGGGTGCGGGGTGTTGGTGGGGTCAGGAGGTTGATGGAGTCGGGTGAAAGGTTTTGTAGGGGGCCTAAGGTTCTGAGGATTCCTTGAAGCTCCGCCTGGACATCAGGAATGGGATTGCCTTGGCAAACTTTGTAAGTAGTGTTGTCTGAAAGCTGACGCAGTCCCTCAGCCACATACTCCCGACGATCAAGTACCACAGTTGTGGAACCCTTGTCCGCCGGAAGAATGACGATGGATCGGTCAGCCTTCAGATCACGGATAGCCTGGGCTTCAGCAGTGGTGATGTTGGGAGTAGGATTAAGGTTTTTTAAGAAGGATTGAGAGGCAAGGCTGGAAGTCAGAAATTCCTGGAAAGTTAGGAGAGGGTGATTTTGAGGAAGAGGAGGTGAGTCCCGCTGTGACGGAGGACGGAACTGTTCCAGGCATGGTTCAATTTGGATAGTGTCTTGGGGAGTTGGATCATTAGGAGTAGGATTAGGATCATTTTTCTTCGTGGCAAAGTGATATTTCCAGCAGAGAGTACGGGTGTAGGACAGTAAATCTTTGACGAGGGCTGTTTGGTTAAATCTGGGAGTGGGGCTGAAGGTGAGGCCTTTGGATAGGACAGAGGTTTCGGATTGGGAGAGAGGTTTGGAGGAAAGGTTAACTACTGAATTGGGGTGTTGTGGTTCCAGATTGCGTTGATTGGAATTTTGAGGTTTTGGAGGGAGTGGAGCTGGAAGTGGGAGATTGAGTAGATGGGAGAGACTGGGTTTGTGTGCAATGAGAGGAGGTTGAGGTTTGCTGGAAAGGTTGTGAAGGGTGAGTGAGTTGCCTTTCCGGAGGTGGGAAACCAGGAGATTGGATAGTTTTTTAAGGTGGAGGGTGGCATGCTGTTCTAATTTGCGGTTGGCCTGTAGGAGGATGCTCTGAACAACAGGTGTGGATGTGGGAGAGGAAAGACTGAGGATTTTTATAAAGGATAGGAGTTGATGGGCGTGTTGATTGGCTGAGTGGATGTGTAGGTGAAGGATTAGGTGGGTGAGGGCAATGGATTTCCAAACCAAACAATCCATTGCCCTCACCCACCTAATCCTTCACCTACACATCCACTCAGCCAATCAACACGCCCATCAACTCCTATCCTTTATAAAAATCCTCAATCTTTCCTCTCCCACATCCACACCTGTTGTTCAGAGCATCCTCCTACAGGCCAACCGCAAATTAGAACAGCATGCCACCCTCCACCTTAAAAAACTATCCAATCTCCTGGTTTCCCACCTCCGGAAAGGCAACTCACTCACCCTTCACAACCTTTCCAGCAAACCTCAACCTCCTCTCATTGCACACAAACTCAGTCTCTCCCATCTACTCAATCTCCCACTTCCAGCTCCACTCCCTCCAAAACCTCAAAATTCCAATCAACGCAATCTGGAACCACAACACCCCAATTCAGTAGTTAACCTTTCCTCCAAACCTCTCTCCCAATCCGAAACCTCTGTCCTATCCAAAGGCCTCACCTTCAGCCCCACTCCAAGATTTAACCAAACAGCCCTCGTCAAAGATTTACTGTCCTACACCCGTACTCTCTGCTGGAAATATCACTTTGCCACGAAGAAAAATGATCCTAATCCTACTCCTAATGATCCAACTCCCCAAGACACTATCCAAATTGAACCATGCCTGGAACAGTTCCGTCCTCCGTCACAGCGGGACCCACCTCCTCTTCCTCAAAATCACCCTCTCCTAACCTTCCAGGAATTTCTGACTTCCAGCCTTGCCTCTCAATCCTTCTTAAAAAACCTTAATCCTACTCCCAACATCACCACTGCTGAAGCCCAGGCTATCCGTGATCTGAAGGCTGACCGATCCATCGTCATTCTTCTGGCGGACAAGGGTTCCACAACTGTGGTACTTGATCGTCGGGAGTATGTGGCTGAGGGACTGAGTCAGCTTTCAGACAACACTACTTACAAAGTTTGCCAAGGCAATCCCATTCCTGATGTCCAGGCGGAGCTTCAAGGAATCCTCAGAACCTTAGGCCCCCTACAAAACCTTTCACCCGACTCCGTCAACCTCCTGACCCCACCAACACCCCGCACCCCTACCTTCTACCTTCTTCCCAAAATTCACAAACCCAATCATCCCGGCCGTCCCATTGTAGCTGGTTACCAAGCCCCCACCGAACGCATCTCTGCCTACGTAGATCAACACCTTCAACCCATTACATGCAGTCTCCCATCCTTCATCAAAGACACCAACCACTTTCTCAAACGCCTGGAATCCCTACCCAGTCTGTTACCCCCGGAAACCATCCTTGTAACCATTGATGCCACTTCCTTATACACAAATATTCCGCATGTCCAGGGCCTCGCTGCGATGGAGCACTTCCTTTCACGCCGATCACCTGCCGCCCTACCTAAAACCTCTTTCCTCATTACCTTAGCCAGCTTCATCCTAACCCACAACTTCTTCACTTTTGAAGGCCAGACATACCAACAATTAAAGGGAACAGCCATGGGTACCAGGATGGCCCCCTCGTATGCCAAGCTATTCATGGGTCGCTTAGAGGAAGCCTTTCTGGTTACCCAGGCCTGCCAACCCGAAGTTTGGTACAGATTTATTGATGACATTTTCGTGATCTGGACTCACAGTGAAGAAGAACTCCAGAATTTCCTCTCCAACCTTAACTCCTTTGGTTCCATCAGATTCAGCTGGTCCTACTCCAAATCCCATGCCACTTTCCTTGACGTTGACCTCCACCTGTCCAATGGCCAGCTTCACACGTCCGTCCACATTAAACCCACCAACAAGCAACAGTACCTCCATTATGACAGCTGCCACCCATTCCACATCAAACGGTCCCTTCCCTACAGCCTAGGTCTTCGTGGCAAACGAATCTGCTCCAGTCCGGAATCCTTGAACCATTACACCAACAACCTGAAAACAGCTTTTGCATCCCGTAACTACCCTCCCGACCTGGTACAGAAGCAAATAACCAGAGCCACATCCTCATCTCCTCAAACCCGGAACCTTCCACAGAAGAACCCCAAAAGTGCCCCACTTGTGACAGGATACTTTCCGGGACTGGATCAGATTCTGAATGTGGCTCTCCAGCAGGGATACGACTTCCTCAAATCCTGCCCTGAAATGAGATCCATCCTTCATGAAATCCTCCCCACTCCACCAAGAGTGTCTTTCCGCCGTCCACCTAACCTTCGCAACCTCTTAGTTCATCCCTATGAAATCCCCAAACCACCTTCCCTACACTCTGGCTCCTATCCCTGTAACCGCCCCCGGTGTAAAACCTGTCCCATGCACCCTCCCACCACCACCTATTCCAGTCCTGTAACCCGGAAGGTGTACACGATCAAAGGCAGAGCCACGTGTGAAAGCACCCACGTGATTTACCAACTGACCTGCCTACACTGTGAAGCGTTCTATGTGGGAATGACCAGCAACAAACTGTCCATTCGCATGAATGGACACAGGCAGACAGTGTTTGTTGGTAATGAGGATCACCCTGTGGCTAAACATGCCTTGGTGCACGGCCAGCACATCTTGGCACAGTGTTACACTGTCCGGGTTATCTGTATACTTCCCACTAACACCAACCTGTCAGAACTCCGGAGATGGGAACTTGCCCTTCAGCATATCCTTTCTTCTCGCTATCCGCCAGGCCTCAATCTCCGCTAATTTCTAATTTCAATTTGCCGCCGCTCATACCTCACCTGTCTTTCAACTTCATCTTTGCCTCTGTACATCCGCCCCGACTGACATCTCTGCCCAAACTCTTTGCCTTTACAAATGTCTGCTTGTGTCTGTGTATGTGTGGATGGATATGTGTGTGTGCGAGTGTATACCTGTCCTTTTTTCCCCCTAAGGTAAGTCTTTCCGCTCCCGGGATTGGAATGACTCCTTACCCTCTCCCTTAAAACCCATATCCTTTTGTCTTTCCTTCTCCTTCCCTCTTTCCTGACGAGGCAACCATTGGTTGCGAAAGCTAGAATTTTGTGTGTATGTTTGTGTTTGTTTGTGTGTCTATCGACCTGCCAGCGCTTTTGTTTGGTAAGTTTCATCATCTTTCTTTTTAGATATATTTTTCCCACGTGGAATGTTTCCCTCTATTATATAAATAGATTGTGATAATTACAAAAATCTGAAATACTCTAGCCACAAGAATGTAAATTTAACTTTGCCTTTTTTCATAATGGCAGCATACTGTATTTAATTTTCTAAGAAGATGTAATTTTTAAAATTTTAATTCATTTTTTTAAATGTTTGTATTTAATGTCTATTTATGACACTAGAGTTCAGTCTTTTTGACATTGACATGAGCAAGTAACACAGGTGTTTCTTGGAAAAACACAACAATGTTGCTCAAGAATGTATCCGTACACATTGAAATTTTGTCACATTACCTACAGTTCTTAACTTGTACCATTTATGGATATCGAAGAAAATATCTCATTATTTTTGCCAGTGTTATACCAAATGTAATGTCAATTTATGAATTTTTTGAAATTTTAGATTCATTTTGAAACTAAAGGAAAATATCAAAGTGCATGCTCCATTTGTTTTAACAAATGTTGAAACATTATGTAACTACAGGTATATGTTGTTCAACAAAAGACGTTCCTTCACTTTTGAGAATCTCTGCAATCAGTTATACACTGGTATAGCTCTAAGATAGTTTTACAAAAATTTGATTTCTTAAGGGAAAAACACAGAATTTTAAATAAATAATCCTTTTTGTAATTTTGAGTTTCAACCTCCTATAATTTTTTTCACTACTGTACTTCATTTTATAATTCGCTTTACATATGATTTATATCATGCTCATGTAATTTTATTGGTAGTTTGCGGCCATTTTAATGACAATTTTTGTGATATTTTAGATGACAAAAATTTGGCCCAGCTGTTACAGGTCATTTTTGAATTTCATGTACTAAAGCAGCTCTTACTAGGGCAACTGCAACCCCCTCTCCCCCATTATAAATGCCTCTGCATTTCTCTGAATGGTGCCAACCATCACGTCAGTCTCATTCGTACCAATCAACTGCAGACCATTGTAGTCAACGTATAGGACATAGCTGAAGGCTGTACTTGGTAACTTTGCTCCCCAACACACATTAACCATCCCCATTGCAGTACAAAGGCAAGAGGTTCCCACCTAGCTGCCGACTCCTGGAAAACTAAGTGAGGTGACCATTTATGGATGAGAGGGTGCCACGTATGCAGATCCTCTGGGGATGACAGCCACCAAGATGTCTGGAAATTTCATTGACATTATCATCAATGGCCAACCTGTCTGATATAAAGTAGCAGAATAGGATGACATTTAATTATATCTACGATTCCAACCATTTTGATGTATATGATACAAAATCATGACATTTACTCAAAATCATCTAAATGGTTGAGCATGCATGTTAACATTGTTAATTCACTGAATTCATGAAATTAAATCATCTGAAGAGTAATTAACATGAAATATGATTAATGTATCATGAAAATCTAGTCACTAACTGAAAATTCATTAAAACCCATGTAAACAAATGTTTAAATTAATATTCAGAAAATTTGTACATAGAGAAATTATAACAATTATTATTCAGCTTCTCATAAAGATGCAACAAAATCAAATCTTTATTTTCAAAATTATAAATGAAAGTAATTCAAACATTATTGTAGAAAGGTATCTCGTGTAATTTGGCCATAATGATCATGATATTTTGGCTTGTTAGCTGCCTTATAAAAATTGTAACAAAATGTAGAATCAAATTCTGTAACCTGTTTTGTAAAAACAATCAAATTTTGATTGTAAACTTTAAAAAGTATGTTTGAAAAAATGTATGCTGTAAATTTGTGTTTGTTAAAAGGTATATAAGGTACAGCAGCAGTAGCTATAGCAGGTGAGTTTTACATCATCTTTTTAAGCTATGTCAATTAGTGGTGCAATAAATAAGTTTACTGTTTTGGCTCCATTACTTGAATTAATAAACTTGATGTGCAATTCTGTTTTAACAGAATGGAGCCGTAATGTTATTTTTAGATGAGTTTTCCTGCAGGATCACAAACAGTCATAGACTGCGAAATATCAGAACTTTTAGTTGACAGAGCTGTTCCTACAAGCACATGTAACAAAGATTGCTCTTCGTGTTTGTATGCTGTTGAAAATATTGTTATTATGCCATCATCAACATGCGAGTTCTATTCATCAGTAAAGGTGCTCAGTTAAACTGTGAGGCTTTTGTCAATAGCAAAAGGCTGCTCGGGTTCACAGAAGAAATCTACATGTGTGTGACAAACATAAGCATTCTAGGCAGTCAAGAACTACTTTGGATCACTTATTGTCACAAGTAACCACAACTCTTTCCTAGAGGTAAGCATGTAGAGACAGCTGAACCAGCCTAGGAAGGGATCAGTGAAGAATTGTGCTCCACTGCCCAATGCCACTACAGACAATAGGGGAACTAGGGATGGGAGGGGGGAGCTGTGGCAGATGCTGTGAGATAGATAACAACCATCCCACAAAAGCCTAATGTGAGTCTCAAGATGTGAGGAATCTAGGATTATATCACACATCCTATGTATTGCTTCCTCAAAAACCTCAAAACCAAAATTAGACTAACTGGATTGTGCACAGTGGCATTAGAGCAGTCACTCATTCTGCACCCCTTAGGCAATTGGAAGGTGAAGAAACCTTAATCAGCAGTAGTATGGAAAGTACCCTGTACCATGCACTTAACAGCACTTTGCAGAGTACAAATATAGATACAGATATCAATATAGATAGTGTGAATGTGATGTTTCACATATGGTAGAATTTTTGTACTGTATTTTTGCTTAATCTGATCTTGATGCCAAACGGCCAGGCACAGATTAGGTCTTCTGAGAAAAGTTTCTAACCTGAGAATGTTGGGTCTGTATTTACAAATGAGGCAGTTCATACCTGAAACACTGATTTATATTTGGCTGCACCTTGGATTGGTATTCTTTTATTCACTTATGCTGTAAGGACCCAGTGCATAGGATAGGATTGCATGCTATCAGTCAGCTTTCAGGGTTCCAAATTTACTAGGGATGTGGTTGCCCAGTGTCTACATCAAACTTGGCTTATGTTCTGAATATGCTTATGTAGGTGTAGGTGTGTTTGTCTTGAGGTCAGATGACTGCAATAATGGGAACTGATAGGCAGCAACAACAAATGGTTAGCAAATAATTTGGACTTTATGTCTACAAGCAAAAGTATCGGAGTTACCATTAAATGGAACAGAAGTGCAGAAGGGATTTTTGTGGTTGCAGCAAGCTCGAAAATTGAGTAGGTGGCAGTTTTGACGTAATTTTGTGGTGGTAGCTGGGGGTGCAAGCTGCTGAGTTTGTTTGCCTTTCTTATGTACTGTGTAAAGTGAAAAAAATCATGTCATCCAGTCCTAAAAAGTCTTAAGTATATTATGCGTTCCCTCACTGTATATATAAGAGCTGATTATCTTTGCACATCGTAGGGAATCAATTTCAACATGGTTAAAACACCATAAAAGAAAATAGTTTTATGCTGCCCATCCACTGTTTAA
Source organism: Schistocerca piceifrons (assembly GCF_021461385.2). Taxonomy (NCBI): domain Eukaryota; kingdom Metazoa; phylum Arthropoda; class Insecta; order Orthoptera; family Acrididae; genus Schistocerca; species Schistocerca piceifrons. The sequence goes on from NC_060138.1 coordinate 573,600,266, forward strand.
AACTTCAGGCTCAAACTCTGACTTCAGGCTCAAACTCTGCAGTATACTGATATGAAATGAAAAGCATTGTTCAGTATTAATGTAGAAACATTGAAAAAAATCTTGTGTGATGAACTGGTGCAGAAATGTTACTATTCAATTTAGGGGTTCATGGAGGATGATCTGACAGTTTGAGCACAAGAGAACAAAAAGGTAATTAGGATGTTGTAGTTTCTTATTTAAAAAGTAATGGTGTAATGTATCAGTTATGTAGGTATCAGTATATTACACTATTGATTTTAAGGAAAACTGTTAGTAAATTGTTGTGTTTTGATGAATCTCTTGTGCATCAATTAAATAACTTGAAAGTATGCATGAGACAATAAACTTCTATTCTATTACATTATGATGTAACTTTTATGCCATTGTGTACCTTCTAAGTAATGCTTTTTATAAGTGTTTGCACTTGATTTGTTGCCTCAAATATAGGCGCAAGGGCTATTACACTCTTAAAGGAGAAGTTTTGAAATCTTCATTGTCTTAACTTACAAGGCCTCATATGGCACATGCTGAAGTATCACATGTTTGAACATTATAAAGACATGATGTGTACCATAACCAACTATGATACACTTAAATTTGTAATGTTCACTCACTCTAATTAAGGAAGTAATTTGTTGTGACTCGCCGATCATTCAAAGTGCCGCTGCGCAATTACGCGTGTCCTCTACATGCGGCGCTGTCTGCCAGCCATGCAGCAGCTGCACCACCTAAGCGGCCAGCCGAGCAGCGGCCGCTAGACTGGGACTCAGTGCTCATTCAAATGCTAACGTGTACACATGTCTTCCTTGTCAACTTACTCTGTGACTTATATGTGTTGTGTCGTTCTGAAATATATGTGTTAAACTTGACGTTATAACAATTGGTGACGAGGATGGGATTTTTCCTTTTCACCGTTGACCCACAGGGTTCCATGGCTACTGTCGAGCAACTATTGCAAAATCTCCTTGAACAGCAAACGCTTCTAACAGCGGCGATTCGCGATTTCGTGGCGGTGTCAAATGCGAGGTGTTTCTCGTCATTGGCTATACCTCCTTTTCCTCCTTATGACGAGACGGTGGAAGACTGGTCTGATTATGAAAAACGTCTTCGACAGCACTTCTTGGCATTTCATGTCACGGATGAACAACCATGTAAGTCTCTGTTCCTTTCCTGGATTTCACCTCAAATGTATCGGTTGTTGTCGCAATTGGCTCCTTTGAAGGATCCTGCATCTTTGTCCTTTGCTGAAATGTGCTCCCTTCTGTCTGTCTATTTTCTAAAGCAAACGCATGTGGTAGCCTCTCGTGTTGCCTTTTATCGTTGTCAAAAACAGCCACATCAATCCTATCGCACTTGGGCTGCTGAACTTCATGGCCTCAGTCGAAAGTGTCAATTTGTTACTGACGTTCCATGGTACGGGATGCTATTATCCGGTTGGCGCCGACAAAGAAGTTCGGCAACGTGCACTTCAGTTGGTGAATCCGACTCTAGTTGAAGTTCTCTCCATTGCGCAGTCTTTTGAAATTTCTCGCGCCCCTGGGGCGCAAATAGAGGCGTGGGGTGATGTCGGGGAAATACAACCTCTGTGCGCTGTTGATGACGCGTGCGGCGCGTCCCCGCCGGCCGATGTGGCAGCAGTGCGTTCCCATGCGCAACCTCGGCCTAGCCGTAAACAACCTGCTAAGACACTGCAGCAAAACCCCCGGCAACTTCCTTCACGTCCGCGGTGTTTTACGAAACATTCATGTGAGGATTGTCCCCAAAGTTGGGCTGTGTGTCACAATTGCAAAAAGAAAGGTCATGTGTCTTCCGTTTGCAAATCCGACCGCATACATGATGTTCATGAACATGACTCTGATTCTGTGTTGTCTGTCAATTGCACTTCTTCCCTTTCAGAGAAGTTATTCCTCACTGTCCAAATCCTTGGTCGAGATGTTTGCATGCAAGTGGATACCGGTTCTGCTGCCAATATAATTAATTCTCAGACATATCTTCAGTTGGGTTCTCCATTCCTGTCACCTGTCACTCGGCAATTACAGACGTACAATAAACAGAAGATTTCTCTCTTGGGACAGTTTAATGCTGAGGTATCTCACAAATCCATTGTTCGCACTGTTCCCATATTTGTGGTCGACCAGAGCAATGCAGAAAATCTTTTTGGTTTCGATGCCTTTCACGTTTTTGGGTTCTCCATAGATGACTCTGTCAATATTGTCTCTGATGCTATTCCTTATACTCAATTGGATTCCTTGTCGACGACATTTTCGTCCCTTTTTTCTCGTGGGTTAGGCCGTGCAAACGACTTTGAAGCTCATATCACGCTCAAACCCACTGTTCGGCCTAAGTTTTTTCAGGCTCAGCCCATTCCTGTGGCCCTTCGTGATCGGATAAAACGGGAGTTGGATCGTCTCACTACTTCAGGGGTCTTGCTTCCTGTCACTTCCAGTGAGTGGTCCTCTCCTGTTGTCGTCATTGCTAAGCCAAATGGTGATATTCGACTCTGTGGCGATTTCAAAGCCACTGTAAATGCTCAATGCCTCATCGACACTTACCCTATGCCCCGTCCTGAAGAACTGTTCACTAAACTTGCTGGAGGCCAGTATTTTTCTAAAATTGACCTGTCAGAAGCTTATCATCAACTTCCTCTCGACACTGCTTCCCGGCAGTTTCTGGTCCTTAACATGCCTTTCGGCCTCTACCAATACCAACGCTTGCCATTCGGGGTTGCTAGCGCCCCTGCTCTCTTTCAGCGATTCTTAGAACAATTATTGCTCCCTGTCCCTGGGTGTATCAATTACATGGACGACATCGTTGTCACTGGCTCCACCACTGAAGAACATCTTCAAAATCTCCACACACTTTTTCATGTCTTACAGACTGCCGGTCTTAAGTGTAATCTTCAGAAATCACAATTTTTTCAGGCATCTATCACGTACTTGGGGTTTCAACTCTCTCGGGATGGTATTCGTTCACTTCAGCAAACTGTCGCTGCGATCGATGCCGTTCCTCGCCCTACATCTGTTAAGGAACTGCAAGCCTTCTTGGGGAAAATAGCATACTATCACAAGTTTTTACCGTCTGTGGCTTCGGTGGCTCAGCCGTTGCATCGCCTGTTGCATAAAAACGTGCCTTTTCACTGGTCCGCGTCATGTGAAAAGGCTTTCCAGAAATTGAAGACTATGCTGAAACAGGCCCCGTGCCTGGCTACTTATCGACCTGGCCAACATCTTGTTCTTGCCACAGACACCTCTCAGTACGGGGTCGGTGCAGTTCTTGCGCACCGTTTTTCTGACGGTTCGGAACAACCCATTGCTTATTCCTCCAAAACGCTCACGGATGCCCAACAAAAGTATTCTCAAATTGAGAAAGAAGCTTTGGCCATTATTTATGCTCTTCATAAGTTTGGTGTTTTTCTCTATGGCTCAAAATTTCATCTTGTTACGGATCACAAACCACTTGTTTCCTTGTTTCATCCATCAACGTCACTTCCCGACAAGGCTGCACACCACCTCCAGCATTGGGCTCTTTACTTGTCTCGTTTCAATTATGAGATTCATTTCCAGCCGATGACTCAACATGCAAATGCTGATGCTCTGTCTCACCTTCCCATGGGTCCTGATCAGGCATTCGATAGGGACGAACTTTTGTGTTTCCACCTGGATGTTGCCGAGCAGCGGGTTGTGGACGGGTTCCCCATCACTGGGGACAGGCTGGCGGCTGCTACGGGTTCTGACCCTACCCTCTCCCGGGTTTTACGCTGTATTCAGAAGCGTTGGCCAGATCGCCCGTCCGCTAAGACTTCTGATCCATTGCGGAACTACTGCGCTTTGCGTTACCGCCTCACGGCTAGGGATGGTGTTATCCTCCTCTCCACTGACAATGCTTCGCCACGTGTTGTGGTACCTGCGTCTTTGCATGCTTCGGTCTTGCGCCTCCTTCACCAAGGGCACTGGGGTGTGTCTCGCACAAAATCTCTGGAGCGCCGTCATGTGTACTGGACTGGCATCGACTCTGAAATAGCACACATGGTTGCTGCCTGCAGCCCTTGGCGTCACAGGCCGCTGCCCCGAAGTCATCTTTGTCACCGTGGCCTTCGCCTGAGAAGCCCTCGGAGCACATTCATGCTGACTTTGCGGGACCCTTTTTAGGTACTTATTGGCTCCTCGTAATTGACGCCTACTCTAACTTTCCTTTCATTATCCGTTGCTCGTCGCCTACCACCGTGGCAACCACCAGTGCTCTTGCCCGCATTTTTTCTTTGGAAGGCCTCCCCTCTACTCTTGTTACTGATAATGGTCCACAATTTGCCTCTTCCGAATTTGTGGAGTTTTGTGCTCGTCACGGCGTTATGCATGTCACGGCCCCGCCGTTTCATCCACAATCCAACGGTGAGGCTAAACGACTGGTCCGCACATTTAAGGCTCAGATGCGGAAACTTCTGACTTCTTCTGCTGCTGATGATGCGCTTCTCCAGTTTCTGGTGTCTTACCGTTTCACCCCCATGGGCGACCACAGCCTGGCTGAGCTCTTACATGACGACAGCCCCGCATGCTACTTCATCTTCTGCGGCCTTCCACCTCACGGCCGCGGGTGCCTTCACTTGGCCAGTTCACTGCTGACGACCTCATCTGGGTACAGGGATATGGCAGGTGGCCAAAATGGAGCCCGGGCCGCATCTTAAGACACCATGGCAGACGCGTGTATGAAATCCAGACGGACACGGGTGTTGCAGTGCGTCATTCGGACCAGCTTCGGCCTCATGTGCCAGCAACGCCTGTTCCGAATGCCGCTACACCACCTTTGGCTCTACCTGACGCTCAGGATCTTGGCATATCTCAATACTCACAACGCAGCCCTCTCACTGTCATTGCGATGCCAGCACCAGAACGGACGCCACCAGGAGTCGTGCCCATGCAGGAACTGGATGACCATCCTCTGTCAGAGCAAATCTACTCGCCCCCTCCTCCAACGGACGCTGACACATCGCCTATGTCTCCTGTCATATCAACCGGACTTGCCACAATGGGCAGATTGGTGCATGGGGCCCCAGCAGATTCGACCCCTATATCTCCTGTCATCTCGACCCGTTATCATCGGGCACACTTCCGTCCGTACGGGAAGCCTCCTCCTCGAGACTTTACGGCAAGTCAAACAACGCCTATGGACATTAGCCATCTCCAGGACACCTCCATCAAGATCAGTGCAACAATTTCAAAGGGGGGAAAAATGTTGTGACTCGCCGATCATTCAAAGTGCCGCAGCACAATTACGCGTGTCCTCTACGTGCGGCGCTGTCTGCCAGCCATGCAGCAGCTGCACCACCTAAGTGGCCAGCCGAGCAGCGGCCGCTAGACTGGGGCTCAGTGCTCGTTCGAATGCTAACGTGTACACATGTCTTGCTTGTCAACTTACTCTGTGACTTATATGTGTTGTGTTGTTCTGAAATATATGTGTTAAACTTGACGTTATAACATAATTTTTGTCAGTTTCAAAATATTTCAATATTGTTTTTCTGAAGGGACTCAAAACTCATAGACACTAGGTTTATTTATTTCACAGCACAGATGTTGCAACAGTAGAAAGATGTACTGCCTTTTTGACCAGTGTCTCATTCTTAGAAGAAAAGTTTAGGTTTTGTGTCTTTCATTGATAACTTCCCACCTGTCCTCAACAAATGAAAATTCTTGCAAAATGTGGCATGAATGCCACTGGGACAAATTTCTGCTGTTTTTACTACTGCTATTGCAGCAGCTGCTACTGCTCCAAATATTTCTGTTTCTCTCTAGGGGCTGTTGATGCAGGTACTGTAGTATACTACAGTATGAAATAGTGTCTATTATTGTAGAGAATTTGGAGGTCATCTGAGGCAATAAAAGTACAAAAAAGAATTAATAATATAAATAGACACAATAAGACCAATATATTATTGAGACAAATGTACACAAAACAATTTTGTAAATACATCGTGCGTTATGTTAATTTTCACTGATGGATATACACGTATTCCCCATCACACTATTTTCTGTTCTTCATTTGTATGTTTAAAAGTACATTTAGATCTGTTTTTAATTTATAGATTAATTGCTTCCCAACATCCCGAATATAATATTGAAAATTTTTATTGATTTTTATAGAAAACACTTTTTTGTTGTTGTAGCTGTTGTGGTCTTCAGTCCAGATACTGGTTTGATGCAGCTCGCCATGCTACTCTATGCCATGCAAGCTTCTTCATCTCCAAGTTGCACCCGACATCCTTCTGAATCTGCTTAGTGTATTCATTTCTTGGTCTCCCCCTATGTTTTTTACTCTCCATGCTGCCCTCAAATACTAAATTGGTGATCCCTTGATGCCTCAGGAAATGTCCTACCAACTGATACCTTCTTCTAGTCAAGTTGTGCCACAGATTCCTAAATATGTGACCTGCAGGAAGATCAGTTATTCCACTGTCCCAGCTGCTTGGCTGCTTGACCATATACATACATGAAATCGCATCACATACAATGTTGCTTATTGCTTGACAAAGAATATTTCAGATACTGGTTGAGTCACAGGTAGCCACTACTATGACTGCATGTCAACAATGTTGCCTTCACCAGAGGGCACCTAGTGCTGTTCATGGGTTCACTAAAAGTAATGACCAATGACCTTTAGATGCCACCTTCTAGTGATATCTGCTAGATGGTATCACTGTCCTCTGAGGACATCATAGTTTATATCCTGCACAACAAGGTTCAACAGCCATCAGCTGCAATGCACTTAGCAAACTTACACTTGGTGTTGTCCTCCAGCTGACTGTCAAAGTGCTAAGCTATTGTACATACTAGTTAAGACAGAGAAGTGTGATCACTTTCTTCTGTTATTCAGACATTAGTAATGAAATAACCTATAAATCAGTTCACTTCTTCACTTCCTGCTTTGATTGAAGTTACCTAGTGGAAATGTTACTGTTAAATTCAAAGCACATTGTTTAATACCAGCAGACAACTCCAAGCAATCATGTCTGTCATAACTTTTCCCTCATAATATATAACTGAATGTTTGGTAGACAGTTATATCTTTTATCTTCTTCTTTTACTTTATTCAGAACATTTGGCTTCCTTGAAGTCAGACAACATTCTTATGGTTATTGTTGTGTTGTAGATATCTACACTCATCCAGTTTCCAAGCATATATTTTACTTTCTAACCATCACATTCATCAGTTAAATACTAATAAGTAGGATTAGTGGAATATCACTGAAAACGTTTATTATGTCAGACCAGGACGTGACTGCAGTTCCCTGCCTTTCACAAAAAGCATTCTTCCAGTCAGCTAGATGTGTCTTGCAGTCCAACTCACAACTTGGGCTTGATATTATCTTTTTTCTTCAATTGCAAAACTCACAGAGGCTCCCCCAAAGGACTAACATGTTTGCAAGGAATTTGGCAGAGCAGTTTGGAGAACATCACAAACTGTTAAGTGCCAGTGAGCTTTGAAAGGGAAAATACAAAGAAATTTTGTACTTTATGAGAAATCTGGACAGTGAACATTGGAAGCAATGAGCAAATGTTTCTTAGATGTATTAGATATAGATCTCAGGTACACTTTTGAGGAGTATTTTGTTTGGATGAAAAAATTTTGGGTAAAATACTATTATTCAAGTTGATTAAATTATGTGTTAGCTTCTTGCTTGCATTTTTTTCTGTGATTTGTAATCTCCTTTAGAGAGTCAAAACTCTTACTTATCCCCACCTGCTATTAATTGTGCAAAAGACATAGTTTACAATTACCTACATTCTTTCAAATTTTCAGGAACAAAGGAAAGCTTGTGGAATACCGTTCCCCCTAAGACAGCTCAGAGGGTTCTGGCTGGTATGGTGAATGAATCTTTATCTATTCTTACAGTTCGATATACACAGGTATTGTTAATAAATGTATGTGTGTGATAGTTATAGTGATTAAAAATATACATCTTATATATTCTACTGATATTTTATTGGCTATTACTAAAGTAAATGGTAATATTATGTTTGTGGTTGTACAGTAAGTAATAGTACTCTTGTTTATTATTGACATGGCTTCAGTTTAGCAAAATGTAAATTTAAAACCTAATTGCATTCCAGCACCTCTACCAAGATGTCCACTTACAACAGCATCCAAAGTTTATACTTCAAATTTGGCATGTGCGATATTTATTTATTTACATGTCATTCTATGTGATAATTGCTACACAATCATGGAACATCTCTTTACAGTAAGAGAATATTAATTAAATGTATTTCATGATAAGTGTAGGATGTCAGCATATGTGTGGTATTTACATTGGAAGTGATGTCATGTCATTATTATTATTATTATTATTATTATTATTATTATTATTAATAATAATAATAATAGTAATAATAATAATAATAATAATAATAAAAGGTATTGATTTCCAGTAATGATCACTGAAAGTAAAGAATTCTAACTTTTACTTTAGTTCTGTTTAATATGTGAGTACTAATTTTATTAGTTTCTAATAAAATAATTGTTTTATTTTCATAAACTCGCTGTGATACCAAAAGAAATAATGTTCTTTCACAGGCAAAAACCAGTTCTGAACGTAGCACACTTTTGATTAATGATGTAAGCAATTTGTTGTTGTGCATTTCAAAGATTCTACCTGCTGTTTGTAATGATGCAAGTGAGCTATTGGCCCACAGCCTTCAGAATAACGTTGTGAAAGACATACATGCAAAATGTCATGAGTTGCTAAAATGTCTCATCATCCGGGGTTGTCCATTGGAAGTCCTTTACAGGGTATGTAGTAATACCACTTCTTCTTTTTGATTTGACTCTTCTGATAGCATTTGATGTGAAAATAAAATATAAATTGTTCAAGTTCACACAGTCTTTCAGAATCTCTGACTTACAACATAAAGATGTTTTGTAGAAACCTGATAACATATCAGACCACTCTCATTTTTTGGATTATATGTGCTCTGCAAAAAATTTATATCATTTGCTGGATTAGCAACACAGGTCTGGTTTAAAAATTTAACTAGAAGAATAATTTGATCATGGATGATAATACACTCCTGGAAATTGAAATAAGAACACCGTGAATTCATTGTCCCAGGAAGGGGAAACTTTATTGACACATTCCTGGGGTCAGATACATCACATGATCACACTGACAGAACCACAGGCACATAGACACAGGCATCAGAGCATGCACAATGTCGGCACTAGTACAGTGTATATCCACCTTTCGCAGCAATGCAGGCTGCTATTCTCCCATGGAGACGATCGTAGAGATGCTGGATGTAGTGCTGTGGAACGGCTTGCCATGCCATTTCCACCTGGCGCCTCAGTTGGACCAGCGTTCGTGCTGGACGTGCAGACTGCGTGAGACGACGCTTCATCCAGTCCCAAACATGCTCAATGGGGGACAGATCCGGAGATCTTGCTGGCCAGGGTAGTTGACTTACACCTTCTAGAGCACGTTGGGTGGTACGGGATACATGCGGACGTGCATTGTCCTGTTGGAACAGCAAGTTCCCTTGCCGGTCTAGGAATGGTAGAACGATGGGTTCGATGACGGTTTGGATGTACCGTGCACTATTCAGTGTCCCCTCGACGATCACCAGTGGTGTACGGCCAGTGTAGGAGATCGCTCCCCACACCATGATGCCGGGTGTTGGCCCTGTGTGCCTCGGTCGTATGCAGTCCTGATTGTGGCGCTCACCTGCACGGCGCCAAACACGCATACGACCATCATTGGCACCAAGGCAGAAGCGACTCTCATCGCTGAAGACGACACGTCTCCATTCGTCCCTCCATTCACGCCTGTCGCGACACCACTGGAGGCGGGCTGCACGATGTTGGGGCGTGAGCGGAAGACGGCCTAACGGTGTGCGGGACCGTAGCCCAGCTTCATGGAGACGGTTGCGATTGGTCCTCGCCGATACCCCAGGAGCAACAGTGTCCCTAATTTGCTGGGAAGTGGCGGTGCGGTCCCCTACGGCACTGCGTAGGATCCTACGGTCTTGGCGTGCATCCGTGCGTCGCTGCGGTCCGGTCCCAGGTCGACGGGCACGTGCACCTTCCGCCGACCACTGGCGACAACATCGATGTACTGTGGAGACCTCACGCCCCACGTGTTGAGCAATTCGGCGGTACGTCCACCCGGCCTCCCGCATGCCCACTATACGCCCTTGCTCAAAGTCCGTCAGCTGCACATACGGTTCACGTCCACGCTGTCGCGGCATGCTACCAGTGTTAAAGACTGCGATGGAGCTCCGTATGCCACGGCAAACTGGCTGACACTGACGGCGGCGGTGCACAAATGCTGCGCAGCTAGCGCCATTCGACGGCCAACACCGCGGTTCCTGGTGTGTCCGCTGTGCAGTGCGTGTGATCATTGCTTGTACAGCCCTCTCGCAGTGTCCGGAGCAAGTATGGTGGGTCTGACACACCGGTGTCAATGTGTTCTTTTTTCCATTTCCAGGAGTGTATAAGTAGCAAACAAAGTTTCTCTGCATTGTAGCAATTATGAAGCCGGGAAATGAACCAATGAATCCTGAATTCTTCTGACCAGTTTGCCTTCTTTGACAGTTGTATAAAGTCTTGGACAGATTGATCTTCAATTGCATCTCACATGTTGAAAGAAACCTGGACTCAGGTTTCTGTCCAGGAAAATCATGCTGTGATCAAATCCTTAATAGGGAATGGATGTGAATGAGGAGCAGTTACAGAAATGCCCCTCATAGCCCTGTCAACAGTGTATAACACTATCAACCACAAGAAGTTGATTAGAACAGTATAATCAGTCACAAAAGTCTGCTGTTTGATACAATGTAACCAGTGTTTGCTGCAAAACAGGAGGGTTTTTGTCACCCTGTATAATAAAAAGAACCAGTGGTTGACCTCAGGGTAGTGTATTGGCACTCCTGATGTACAACATCTACCCTGACAACCAACCAACCAACCAACCCTGGAAGAAGATCATTTATTTATACAGATGACACGGCAACTGCAGCTCAAGACAAAATCTTTGAGGAAGTGGAGATGAAGCTGACAGCAGCCATGGAGACCTTGACAAGTATTATGATGGTAACAACCTAAAGCCAAATCCCAGAAACATGTAGATCTGTGCCTTTCATCTGAGAAACCAGGAAGCCAGGTGGATGTTAAATATTACCTAGTGAGGGCAACAACTATCCCACTATGATACTCTAAAATATCTGGGAATAAAGTTAGATTGTAGACTCACATTCGAATGTCATTGCCAACACACAAAACTAAAAGCATCTGCCTGGAACATCATCATATGTAGGTTTACTGGCATGACACGAGGCTCACGGCCAGATGTGCTCTGTGCATCTGCCCTGGCAATATGCCTCTTTGCAGCAGAATATGCAGCACCAGTTTGGTGAAACTCCACATATGCAAACAGGAGAATATGGCATTAAACAAGACTGGACACATTGTGACTGGCTGCCTAGAACCAACTCCTTTAACCAAAATTTATCACATGACATCTGCAGAAGAACAGCTGCAGAAACAGAGAAAGAAAGCAATAAATCGATACCATACACTCTCTGTTTGGACATAAACCACAAAAACCAGGCTGAGGTCAAGAAGGAGCTTCATGCACACATCACTAGCAATTCCATCACAACATGTAACTCACCAAACAGAGCTATGGCAAAATTCATTAACCAAAAGGGTTAGGGAGAACATTGCAGGGGACCATTCCATAAGATTCCATCTGCTGTATGTGACATGTAAGACACTAAAATGTTTGAGGACAGGAGTGTCATGATGCAATATGAACCTTAGGAAGCGTTTCTTCATGAATAAAGATGAGTCCTACGAGTGTGGTGACCTGTAGAACCCACATCTGCTCTGTAGGCCCGAAATGTGCACCACACAATATCTAGCAAGTGTTAAGGTTATTATGACAGTGGAATTCTGGAGCTGATGGCCCATCTATAAGAAAATCAGCGGTATCTTGCAGAACTTTGTTATTATTTTTATTATTATGTGTTATTGAATTGTATTTTTATTATTTTGTATTGTCCAAGTCCTGAACACAAAATAAAAATTTGAGAGTTGTAACTTAAATAGTCGCAACTATTTGTGTACAACTGATACAAGAGTTACATGTTTGTGTTGACAAATATAAAGCAAGACTTGTCATCAAGAGATTTAATCAATGCTACAGTGTGGACCTTTGGTCCAGTAGCTAAGTTGAGCACAATTCGTTCAATGTTAAATGTTGCTGCAGCTTAAAAGATGCATCTAATACAGTTTGATGTGTCTACAGCATTCTTGTATGGAGAACTAGAAGAAATAATATTCATGCAACAGCCAGAAGGGTATAATGATGGGACAGAGAGAGTTTGCAAATTAATGCAAAGCTTGTATGGACTTAAGCAAGCCCCAAGATGTTGGAGTAAACAGTTTGGAGCATTTCTCATGTCAGCAGGTTTCAAGGCAAGTGATCCAGATCCTTGTTTACATATCAGAGAAGAAGGTGACAAGAAACTGTTAGTTGCTCTTTATGTAGACGATGGGTTAGTTGTGGCAAATGATCAGCTGGATGCCAGAAAGTTTGTTGATGAGTTGAAGGCTGAATTTAAGATCACTGTGAAACAAGCATCATATTTCCTTGGACTTGAGATAAAACACTCTGATGATGGTGCAACCAAGAAAAGTCAACAAGCCTATGCAAAGAAGATTCTGGAGCATTTCAGTTTTCAAGAGTGCAAACCTTTCTCAATACCAATTGTAAAGGAACCAGATACATTACAGGTAGAAAGAAAGAATGCAGAGAAGTGTAACTTTCCCTATTGGCAAGCTGTTGGAGCACTGATGTACCTGATGCTTGGTATGAGACCTGACCTGGCTTATAGTGTGAGCTCCCTGTCTCAAACTCTTGACATGGCATCAACAGAAGATGTAGTGCGACTAAAGCGAGTACTCCGGTATGTAGCAGGTACGTGTGATCCATGCATAATCTATCATCCAAATTTGTGCAGTGGCATATTAGATTGCTACAGCGATGCAGACTTTGGAGGGTGCAACAAAACTGGACAGTCAACATCTGGTGTACTTATTACAAATGCAGGTGGAGCTATCTCCTGGCTCAGCCAAAGACAGGCAGTGACTGCAACATCTAGAACAGAAGCAGAGCTGGTAGCTGTAACAGAAGCTGTGAAGGAGATAATCTTTTTAGAGGAATGAGAAAGCTGAATGAAGTTCCAGTCCTTAAGGTTGACAATCAGGCAACAGTGAAACTAGCACAAAACCGCGAGTTCCATCATTGCACTAAGCATATAAAAATAAAGTATTTCTTCATCCGAGAAAAGGTATTGGAAGGAGAGTTAGGCATTCAACATATACTGACGAAGCTGCTGGCAAAACCAAGACTGTTAGATTTATGTCATAAGATGAGTCTTTCATGTTGATGTGTTCCCTTTTTTTCTTAATTAAATAAGGGAAAGTGTTACAGTTATATGTGTTTGTATTTAATTAAGTGGCAGACAGAAGTTGGCATCACTTCTGCTTTAGAGTCTTTGGAGAGACAAGTACTAGAAACGAGGTCTTTGATGATGTGTGTTTTTGTGTGGCTGTACAATGTGAAATAAACGTAATGTTCAGTGAAGTAGACAGATTCTTTTTAAACCTAAAACAAGTAAAAGTAACAGTTTGCACCTGTTACTGTCCTTCAAAGTAGTCGCCAGTGCTGTGTAGAACCCTTTGTCAGCGATGTGGAAGGTGTAGTATACCATTAGCAGAGCCTGTTCTGTTGATGGTGCGAATAGAACTGTCCACTGCCCATCAAATCTCTGGAAAACTTGTGAAGCGAATGCCACGAAGTGGTTCCTTCATCTTCAGAATCAAACCAAAGTCACAAGGACTCAAGTCTGGGGAGTATGATGGATGGTACAGTACTTCCCAGTCCCATCGACTGAACAGAGCAGCCACAGCTTGCCCTCTACGTGCCCCACTCATTTTCATGCAAAATGATGGGTGGGCTGCGCAGAAAGTGTCACCGCTTCTTTTGCAAAGCTGGTCACAGGTGATGCTCCAAAAATGAACAGTAATACTGTGCATTGACGGTCTGCTATGGAGGAACATAATGCGTTAGGATAACACCATCACAGTCATACACAAGAATCACCATAACGTTAGACCGCTCCATTTACACCATCAACAGAACAGTCTCTGCTAATGGAATACTGTGCCTTCCACATCACTGGCAATGGGTTCTATACGATGCTGGTGACTTCTCTGAAGGATAAAAAAGATGGTTCAAATGGCTCTGAGCACTATGGGATTTAACTTCTAAGGTCATCAGTCCCCTAGAACTTAGAACTACTTAAACCTAACTAACCTAAGGACATCACACACATCCATGCCCGAGGCAGGATTTGAACCTGCAACCATAGCGGTTGCGCGGTTCCAGACTGTAGCGCCTAGAACCACTCGGCCACCCTGGCCGGCAGGCACCTCTGAAGGACAGTAACAGGTGCAAACATGTAACTTTTTTGTGTCAGTTGTGAATAAATAGTTGCCACTATTTAAGTTCCAACCTCGTAAATAAAGTTAATTAATTAATTGTGTTGCATAAATGAAGGAAACCTTACATGAGACAAGTCAAGATATACATTAATTACGAGTTCTATCCACAAAGTACATTACGTTTTGGAATTAAAAATAAATATAGTACTGGAAATTTTTTTTATTACATACAGATGAAAGCCACACTTAAATACTACTTTTCTACATAGTTGCCATTTAAATCAAGGCACTTATTATAGTGATGGACGAGCTTGGAAATTCCTTCATCATAAAATTCGGCCGCCTGCACCTTCAACCACGTGGTTACCTCTTCTTTTGGGACAGAAAAGGTGTGATTTTTGTGGATTTCCTGGAAAGAGGCACTACAATAAGCTCTCAAAGGTATTGCCAAACTCTGCACAACCTCAGAAGAGCAATACAAAACAAGCGCAGGGGAAAGTTGGGCTCAAAGATCTTGCTGATTCACGACAACGCCCGGGCCCACACGGCAAATGCCACCCGTGAAGTTCTCGAATATTTTAAATGGGAGTCGTTTCCTCATCCGCCGTACAGTCCCGACACGGCACCGAGCGACTTCCACTTATTCCCAGCAATGAAGAAGTGGTTGGCTATGCAGCGTTTTGATGATGACACACAGCTTCAAGAAGAGGTAACCACGTGGTTGAAGGCGCAGGCGGCCGAATTTTACGATGAAGGAATTTCAAAGCTCGTCCATCGCTACGATAAGTGCCTTAATTTAAATGGCAACTATGTAGAAAAGTAGTATTTAAGTGTGGCTTTCATCCGTATATAATAAAACAAATTCCAATACTTTATTTATTTTTAATTCCAAAACGCAATGTACTTTGTGGATAGTCCTCGTACATCAAGCAGCTATTACAAACTACATTAATGACTAACTGTTGTTAAACAGCTTCAAACTACATATGCTTACTCAAGCTAAATTTAATGTGCTTAATTTAATGGAAAGGCTGAGACTAAATAAAATGCTACTTCTTGTAACATTAGACATCTGCTGCTTATAACATAAGCAATGGAAGCAAGAGGCATCCGACAACATTATTTGTCATTGTTGACTTGTGTTTAAAGAGAGTTTATTTGTTTATTTAACCTACTACTACTACTACTACTACTACTACTACTACTACTACTACTAATAATAATAATAATAATAATAATAATAATAGTGCTGACATTAGGTTGTTTTCATGTAGCCAAGATAGCTGTTCACAGAACAATACAGTGAAAATTTGTATTGTCACAGATATACAGAGGCATCCATTACCAGTACAAAATATGGTGAGCTTTCCTCACAAGCACCTTGCACAATAACTTGGCTATAATCAACAATTAAAAGTATAATATTCTTATAATTTTCACTTTCCTGATCCAAAGGGAAGAACATTTTATAGTTTTGTAAAGTATATAGAAATGTTGATGCATTCTTGAAAATTGTATCTGAGTGTTTAGATAAGTTTATTTTCTGTATTATTCCTTCTAGACTTTTTGGGAGGGAAAACATTTTCATATTTTCCGTTTAGAATTGGAGATAAGGATTCATGAAATTTTTGTATAATAACTGGTAAGGGCAATGTGGGTTTTGAATAGTCTGAGCTTTAACCCTTTATGCTGTGCCCATTTTGATAATGTATATGGGTCAGCATTGACATTTTTGGTGATGTCTTCAAGTAGAATGAGTTTGCTCTTAATATAACTGGAGGTCATCAGCATATGTTCAGTATTCTTGTAAAAATAGATCCACATGTACTACTACTAGTACTACTACTACTACTACTACCACTACCACCACCACCACCACCACCACCACCACCACCGCCACTACAACATATGTGGTATTTACTTTGGGAAATATGACTTGCAGTCAGAAGAGTGTCAGAGATAATACCAACTCCTCAAGAGCACTTAATACTATCTGTCTTCCTGGGTGTTTTGTGCTTACAGAAATGACCCATTGTTGGTGAGAACTCACAAAGAGTGAAACCACTGAACTGAACTTTGAGAAAAATTCAGGCTACACAATTTGCCAAGTAAAATGTCAGAATCAACAGTATTAAAAACATTATGTAGTAGGTACTTATAGATTTTATTAGAAACAATTTAGTTGATATGCTGCTGTCATTCACGCCATAAACAGGAAAAGAAGATTCAGCATAATGAACACTGATAATTTGTATCCTCCATCAGTTGTGAAATGATAATTACCTGGTGTCCAAATGATCACCTGGTATCATAGAGGCACTTGAAGATGGTGTAAAGTAACACCAGAAATGACTGCTTTTCCATTCATGGCTAACTTAAAGGAATTACTTTTATTAAAACAGGTTTGCTGTTATGATGTTACCAGAAGCATGACTGGTATTTGTGAAGTAGGTTATTCATAGTTAAATAGTCAGTAAACCATTTGTAGAATACATATTGGACAGTCCTGGCAGAATACAAATTGGATAGTGGTAGTAGGGTGTTTAATTCAATTTTTATGTCAGGAAACTAAGTTTCATGTTGTGTTACACACTGTACTGTCGTGATGCCTTTCTTTCTCACTCAGTTGTTGAATGATTATTCACACAGCTCATGTACAATAGTGTTATATGCAAGATCACTGTGTAACCAATTTCTATAGTTCTTAATACTTGTAGTGAATATCAATGTTTATGATGTCATATCTCCTGAACTGTCTGCTGTACAATGATATAATTATGCAGATGTGTTCATTGATATATATGGATACTGTTTGCAAACAGTGTTGTGAATTGGTAGTACAGAACTTATAAATTAAAATGTCACGCATGATGCTGTTTTACTGCACAAACAGCAGAAATGTGCTAGATGATAAACTTTCTTCCTTTCATCATTTTGTGGAAAGTGTGAGCAAGAAAAAATTATGTAAAGATTTGAAATTATGTGTATGGTTTGTTGGAACTTGCTGAGTACTCTTATTCTCAAATACAAGATGAATAAAGTCTGGGTATTTTCATGTCATCAGTTACGCTCCTTCAAGACAAATACACAGTTTCTAGCTTTAATGCTTGTCTTAGTATGTCAAACTTTTAACATAACATTATACCTCTTAATGAGTAGAATATGACAGTCCAATAAAAATATACAACATTGATTGGTTGCCAATAACAGGTCTTGTGTGTTCCATAGAAATGTTCTATTGAATCTGAATTCTTTATTATGCATTTCAGGTGTTGGCCCATCATCAGAAAATCTGTTATCAAATATATACATCATGAGCACAGAAGTAGTTCATGACCTACACAGTAACGCAAAATAACTGGCAGCCAAATTTACAGAATACATAATTGTGTACATAATAAAGAAAGTTGTATAAGCAATGCCATATAGTGCACAAGACTTCACAGAGGAAACAGTCATGTGCAATTGTTGAACAAGAAAACTATAATGAACAAATCATGCTAACCAGAGTGAAGTAACCTAAAACCCTGCCAGATGCT
This sequence comes from Schistocerca piceifrons, assembly GCF_021461385.2. NCBI lineage: Eukaryota > Metazoa > Arthropoda > Insecta > Orthoptera > Acrididae > Schistocerca > Schistocerca piceifrons. Next base: position 573,618,319 of record NC_060138.1, read on the forward strand.
ATGCCAAACTTAGTGCTCCAAAGGATGTCAAATACAAGAAAAATTACAGAAAATAACAAAAAGGCCACAGTTAGCCACGTGCAACAATGAATAGCATCAAAATTCACAGTATCAATGTGCACAAACCATATAGTACAGAAAAACACAATAAAATACATATGTATTAAAAGGCAGTAATAAATCATAGCATGTCTTATACGTACTACATGATTTAAACTATTCAGTGATGTAAGGTATGAAGGGAAGAGGCTATTTTACATTTCTTATTTTTTATTTTGACACAAGTACATGAATTCAAATTTGAAGTCGTATAATCAAACCATAGGAATAAATCGTAAAACCATTAGTAAAAAAGCTGCTGAATGCTGCTACACAATGGCATGCTGCAACCAGGACAGCATAGACACAGTCCTCACACTCATTTGTAAGAATGAAAAAGCAAAATATATTTCACACAATAATCAAAACTGATGAAAATACATAGGATCCTTGCATATAAAGTCAGTGTGAACAAAATTTATAGGTCAGCAATTGAAAATTGTTAGCAAACCACCAAATCTTTATTAAAAAACTCCAAAAAACTGTCACAGAAGGTCCATGCTGTGCTCAGGTTGGCTATTTTTGTACATAAGAACTTGAAAAAAAAATCAGCAAAAGAAATTCCAAGTGTTAGGTAACTAGGAAAGCCAACCTCTCATTTTTCACAAAGGGTTGAATGGGCACTCCAAAAGCCAGTAGCCATTCACACAGAAATAAATCAATGAAGCATTATAAATGAGAGTAATGAAGGTTGTGGTCCTAAATGAGGTCATTGAAGTAATACATCATCAAAGATATTAAAAAATCAGTTCCTGTTGCTTGCAATCTGCTCATTACTTACAATGCTAGGATCTAATTTGTGGTGCACATACACTTCAAGTTCCTCCAGGATATCAAGGTCCCTACCCTTAGGCTCAGTGTGAAGGGTTTTTAAACCTTCATTCTTCAAGGATAAAACATGGCCCTTCACGTTAAATGCCAGCCTAGTGCACTATAATTACTTCTACATATGTGTTCTCCAAACCTTGTTACGAAGTCCCTCCCACTCTGGCCCATATAGATCAAGCCTTGTGCTAATAATAATAGGATAATAATACATGCTGCAACCTATCTTTGAACAGAGGTATGTTTGGCTTCAATCCTGTAGGGATTCTGTTGCCCAAATTCCCTACACTCTTTTCAGAAAATACATTGACCAGGCCCAACTGCATTACAATGATTGATTGATGTGGTCTTCAGTCCTGAGACTGGTTTGATGCAGCTCTCCATGCTACTCTATCCTGTGCATGCTTCTTCATCTCCCAGTACTTACTGCCACCTACATCCTTCTGAACCTGCTTAGTGTATTCACCTCTTGGTCTCCCGCTACGACTTTTACCCTCCACTCTGCCCTCCAATGCAAAATTTTTGATCCCTTGATGCCTCAGAAAATGTCCTACCAACCGATACCTTCTTCTTCTCAAGTTGTGCCACAAACTCCTCTACTCCCCAACTCTATTGAATACCTCCTCATAAGTTATGTGATCTACCCATTTAATCTTCAGCATTCTTCTGTAGCACCACATTTTGAAAGCTTCTATTCTCTTCTTGGCCAAACTATTTATCGTCCATGTTTCACTTCCATACGTGGCTACACTCCATACAAATACTTTCAGAAACGACTTCCTCACACTTAAATCTATACTCGATGTTAACAAATTTCCCTTCTTCAGAAACACTTTCCTTGCCATTGCCAGTCTACATTTTATATCCTCCCTACTTTGACCATCATCAATTATTTTGCTCCCTAAATAGCAAAACTCCTTTACTACTTTAAGTGTCTCATTTCCTAATCTAATTCCCTCAGCATCACCCGACTTAATTCGACTACATTCCATTATCCTCGTTTTGCTTTTGTTGATGTTCATCTTATATCCTCCTTTCAAGACACTGTCCATTCCGTTCAGCTGCTCTTCCAAGTCCTTTGCTGTCTCTGACAGAATTACAATGTCATCGGCAAACCTCAAAGTTTTTATTCCTTCTCCATGGATTTTAATACCTATTCCAAATTTTTCTATTGTTTCCTTTACTGCTTGCTCAATATACAGATTGAATAACATCGGGGACAGGCTACAACCCTGTCTCACTCCCTTCCTGACCACTGCCTCCCTTTCATGCCCCTTGACTCTTATAACTGCCATCTGGTTTCTGTACAAATTGTAAATAGCCTTTCGCTCCCTGTATTTGACCCCTGCCACCTTTAGAATTTGAAAGAGAGTATTCCAGCCAACAATGTAAAAAGCTTTCTTTAAGTCTACAAATGCTAGAAATATAGGTTTGCCTTTCCTTAATCTTTGTTCTAAGATAAGTCGTAAGGTCAGTATTGCCCTACGTGTCCCAATATTTCTACAGAATCCAAACTGATCTTCCCTGAGGTCAGCTTCTACCAGTTTTTCCATTCATCTGTAAAGAATTCGCATTAGTATTTTGCAGCTGTGAATTATTAAACTGATAGTTCGGTAATTTTCACATCTGTCAACATCTGCTTTCTTTGGGATTGAAATTATTATATTCTTCTTGAAGTCTGAGGGTATTTCGTCTGTCTCATAATTCTTGCTCACCAGATGGTAGAGTTTTGTTAGGACTAGCTCTCCCAAGGCTGTCAGTAATTCTAATGGAATGTTGTCAACTCCGGGGGCCTCGTTTCGACTTAGGTCTTTCAGTGCTCTGTCAAACTCCCCAGTATCATATCTCCCATTTCATCTTCATCTACATCCTCTTCCATTTCCATAATATTGTCCTCAAGTGCATCGCCCTTGTACAGACCCTCTATATACTCCTTCCACCTTTCTGCTTTCCCTTGTTTGTTTAGAACTGGGGGTTCCATCTGAGCTCTTGATATTCATACAAGTGGTTCTCTTTTCTCCAAAGGTCTCTTTAATTTTCCTGTAGGCAGTATCTATCTTACCCCTAGTGAGATAAGCCTCTACATCCTTACAGTTGTCCTCGAGCCATCCCTGCTTATCCATTTTGCACTTCCTGTTGACCTCATTTTTGAGACATTTGTATTCCTTTCAGCCTGCTTCATTTAATGCGTTTTTATATTTTCTCCTTTCATCAATTAAATTCAATATTTCTTCTGTTACCCAAGGATTTATACTAGCCCTCGTCTTTTTGCCTACTTGATCCTCTGCTGCCTTCACTACTTCATCCCTCAGAGCTACCCATTCTTCTTCTACTGCATTTCTTTCCCCCATTCCTGTCAATTGTTCCCTTATGCTCTCCCTGAAACTCTGTACAACCTCTGGTTTAGTCAATTTATCCAGGTCCCATCTCCTTAAATTCCCACCTTTTTTGCAGTTTCTTCAGTTTTAATCTACCAATAGATTGTGATCAGAGCCCACATCTGCCCCTGGAAATGTCTTACAATTTAAATCCTGGTTCCTAAATCTCTGTCTTACCATTATATAATCTATCTGATACCTTCTAGTATGTCCAGGATTCTTCCATCTATACAACCTTCTTTTATGATTCTTGAACCAAGTGTTAGTTACGATTAAGTTATGCTCTGTGCAAAATTCTACCAGACGTCTTCCTCTTTCATTTCTTACCCCCAAACCATATTCACCTACTATGTTTCCTTCTCTCCCTTTTCCTACTCTCGAATACCAGTCACCCATGACTATTAAATTTTCGTCTCCCTTCACTACCTGAATAATTTCTTTTATCTCATAATACATTTCATCAATTTCTTCATCATCTGCAGAGCTAGTTGGCATATAATCTTGTACTATTGTAGCAGGCATGGGCTTCATGTCTATCTTGGCCACAATAATGCGTTCACTATGCTGTTTGTAGTAGCTTACCTGCACTCCTATTTTTTTATTCATTATTAAACCTACTCCTGCATTACCCCTATTTGATTTCGTATTTATAACCCTGTATTCATCTGACCAAAGGTCTTGTTCCTCCTGCCACCAAACTTCACTAATTCCCACTATATATACCTTTAACCTATCCATTTCCCTTTTCAAATTTTCTAATGTATCTGCCCTATTAAGGGATCTGACATTCCACACTCCGATCCTTAGAACGCCAGTTTTCTTTCTCCTGATCACGATGTCCTCTTGAGTAGTCCCCACCCGGAGATCTGAATGAGGGACTATTTTACCTCCGGAATATTTTACCTAAGAGGAAGTCATCATCATCTAACCATACAGTAAAGCTGCATGCCCTCGGGAAAAATTACGGCTGCAGTGTCCCCTTGCATTCAGCCGTTCGCAGTACCAGCACAGCAAGGCCGTTTTGGTTATTGTTACAAGGCCAGATCAGTCAATCATCCAGACTGTTGCCCCTGCAACTACTGAAAAGGCTGCTGCCCCTCTTCAGGAACCACATGTTTGTCTGGCCTCTCAACAGACTCCCCTACGGTACATGGTTCATGGGGGGGGGGGGGGGGGGCATTACAATACTAATCTCTTTATTAACTGCATTGTCATCTAAACCTAATCTAGCGAGCCAGTGGAAAATAGATGAAAACAATGTACACTTATGTGCTGCTGTGTGACAGGAGTCTGAAGCAATAATGACATCAGATGCAGTCAGTTTGCAAGAGCTGTCCATAGCCAACTTACAGCCTGCCCTGGAAATCTGAAGATCAAGAAAATTCAAAGTATGAACATTTTTGTGTTGAACTGTATGTTCCCATACAAAGTGTTACAAACTTGTGCAAATGAATCTACATCAGCTCTACTGCTCTGGAAAAGGACAAATGTATCATCCATAAATCTTTGGTACTCAATAATTTTCTTTTTTAGATCAGGATAAAAGTTAAAGATGCCATTTTCAAGATAATAAACAAAAATATTGGAAAGGATCCCAGAAAGGCAACATCATACAGAGAGAGAATCACTTTGGTGATGAATGTGACTGTCAAATGTAAAGTAATTAAAAGACAAGGACAAGCACGTGAATGCAACAAACTCACTGGTCTCACCTAGACTTATTATGCCATACTTTCAAAACTATTTCATTATGATTTCCAGGGTTTCTTTGATGGAATATTAGTACAAAGATTCTTAATATGTAGGGAAGCAAGTACCACCCCATCTGGGACCTCAATGTCCTTTAACAACCTGACTAATTCAAAGCTATTTTTTACACTGTAGGACTAAGGGGATGTATAAATTTCTTTAAGTTTTGCATTACAAAAATTATTAATGTAGTGATTAGGGCTCTGAATAAAGAAACGACTGATGGCCTTGATAGTCTGGTCCCTTCAACCCCACAATAGAGAAACAGTGGGCCTGATTGGAAAATCTGTTTTATGAAACTTAACCTGAGACCAAAATTTAGGCACTATGGGATTCATGACATTAAGATGTTTTTAGAAAAATCTGACTTAAACAAAAATTTGAATCATTTATTCATTTTTTAGAATCTTGACAAAAGGGTAAGGAAGCTCCTTCTTGAATTCTACTATTTCATGTTCATCAAAAAATTTTAAAGTCTTAGAAACGTAATCCTCATCAGTAATTAAAACTATGGAGCTCCCCTTGTCAGCCTTTTTGACTAAAGCATTATTTTCACACTACTAGGCATTCAGGCTATTAAAAAAATTTGAAAAGGACTTATTTAAGAAACAGTTTACTTGACATGTTGTAACATACTCTAAGTCTTTGTTGCATTTTCAGCTTCCAAGAAAATAGAAATTTTTGTCTGCTCACAGCCACTCTTCACTTCCACAGTGGTCCTCTTTATCAAAGTTGTGCTCACTTACTTGCTGGACACTTTCTGCAGCCAACTTGGTACCCTGTGTGATGAGACGATTCAACTTTCATGTATGCCCTCAACAAATTACATTATTTTCTCTCCGCACAAAATCACTTACTAGCACACAAGATTTAGCAAACTGCAGTGGAAAGAGAAGGGAGTGTATATGAGATGCCAGAAACTTAGCCTCACAGGTAGTAAAGTCTTGATCCCTCTGTGCAGCTCTAATTTCACTTTCCACCTACTCATGCTCAAATCTGATCTTAAGTTTCTGTACATTACATGATTTGTTAACCAGTTTTAACTGAGCATAATTAGGTGTACCGCCATGATGCAAATAGGACCTGTTGAACATGATCTTCATTTTATTTCTCATAAAAGTCCTACTTGCGATGTAATATTTCATGACATCATGGAAATGCCCAGGATGGCACAGTGTATTGCAGTTGAAAGTTCAAGTCGTGCCTTAGTTATGCAGCTGTTATGATTAAACCAGTAAACATATACACTGCTGACTGGTTGCTAATAACAGATCTTGGATGTTCCGTAGAAATATTGTACTGAATACAAACCCTTTATTATGCATTTTGGGCATGACGCATCATCAGACAATCTGTTAACAAATATTTACATCAAGAGCACAGAAACAATTCATGATCTTTACAGTAAGGCAAAATAAGTGACAGACAAATTTACAGAATACATACCAGTGTACATAATAAAGAAAGTTTCAAAAGCACTGACATATAGTACATGAGATTTTACAGAGAAAACAGTCACATGCAATTGTTGAACAAGAAAACTATAGTGAACAAATCTTGCTAACAAGAGTGAAGTAAACTAAAAGCCTGCCAGATGGTGTGCCAAACTTAGTGCTCCAAAGAATGTCAGATACAAGAAAAATTACAGAAAATAACAAAAAAGCTACAGTTAGAAATGTGTGACAATGAATATCATCAAAATTCACAACATTAATGTGTACAGCCCATATAGTACACTGAAACACATTAAAATGCATATGTATTAAATAGCAGTAATAAATCATAACATAGCTTATACAGACTATGTGATTCAAACTAGTCATGAATACAAGGTATGGAGGGAAGAGGATATTTCACAAATTTTCTTAATTTTTACACAAGTACAGGATTTAAAATTTGAAGTTGTATAATCAAGCCATTGCAATAAATCCTAAAACCATTACTAAAAAAGCTGCCGAATGCTACCACACAGCAGCATGCTGCAAACAGGACAGCATAGACACAATTCTTGCACTCATTTTGAAGAATGGTAACCAAAATATATTTAACACACTAATCAAAACTGATGAAAGTACATAGTCAAACATTAATCTCAGTGGGACAACCTTGCATATAAAATCAGTATGAACAAAAATTACAGGACAGCAATTGAAAATCATGAGCAAACCACCAAATTTTTATTAAAAAACACCGAAAGACTGTCACAGAAGGAGCATGCTGTACTTAGGTGGCAATACTCAGTCACGAAATTTTTACATAATAATATGAAACAAACTTCAGCCAATGACCGAGCAAGGTGGAGCAGTGGTTAGCACACTGGACTCATATTCTGGAGGATGATGGTTTAATCCCACATCCAACCATCCTGATTTAGGTTTTCCAAGATTTCCCCAAATCGCTTCATGCAAATGCCAGGATGGTACCTTTGACAGGGCACAGCCGACTTCCTCCCCCATCCTTCCCTAATCCAATGAGAACGATGACCTCGCTGTTTGGTCTCTTACCCCCAAATCAATCCAATCAGCCAATGAAGTTCCAAGTGTTCAGGCAAACTAGAAAACCAGACACTCATTTTTCACAAACAGTGACATGGGCACCGGAAAAGCCAATATACCAAGTGAGGTGGCACAGTGGTTAGCACAATTGACTCACATTTGGGAGGACAATGGTTCAAACCTGCATCTGGCCATCCTGATGTAGGTTTTCCCTGGTTTCTCTAACTTGCTTCCAGCAAATTCCAGGTGTGTTCCTTTGAAAGAGTACGGCCAGTTTCCTTCTGCATCTGTCCCTCATCCGATGGGACCAATGACCTTACTGTTTGGTCTGGTGCCCCAAATAAACTAAGCTACCAAAACCAGTATTCTTCATATAGAATTGGTTTTTTTAATATTTTTAATGATGTGTTACTTTAATGATCTCATTTAGGACCACAACCTTCATAACTCTCATTTATCAAACTTCTATTTGTTTCTTTGATTTATTTCTATATGAATGGATTCTGGTTTTTGAGTTGCCCTTGCAGCCCTTCGTGGAAAAATGTGTGTCTGTCTTTCCTAGTTTGCCTAAGACCTGAAATTTTTTTTGGCTGTATTTTGTTTGATGTTTCTATACACAAATATAACTGATGACTGAGTACCACCACCCTGAGTGCAGCATGCTCCTCCTGTGATTGTTTTTGGTGTTTTTTTATTAAAGATTTGGGGGTTTGCTGATAATTTTCAATTGCTGCCCTTCAAATTTTTGTGCACACTGATTTTATATGCTTTGCTGTCCCACTGAGATTAGTATTTGCCTGTGTACTTTCATAAGTTTTGATTACTGCATAAAATTTATTTTGCTTTTCAGTCTTAAAAAGGTGTGTGAGGGTTGTGTTTGTGCTGTCCTGGTTGCAGCATGTTGTTGTGTATCAGCTTTTAGCAGCTTTTTTACTAATGGTTTTATAATTTATTCCTATGATACTATTATATGAATTCAAGTTTGAATTCCCATACTTCTGTAAAAAAGAAAAGAAAAAAATTGTAAAATATTCTCCTCCATTCATACCTGGCATCCCCAACTCTATTTCAAATCACTTAGTCTGTATAAGCTACTTTTATGTTTTGTTATTGCTATTTAATACATTTTTATTTTAATATGTTTTACTGTGCTATATGGTTGTTCCCATTAATGCTGTGAATTTTGATGACATTCATTGTCACACTCAGGTATCTGTAGCCTTTTTATTAGTTTATGTAATTTTTCTGGTATTTTAAATGATTTGGAGTGCTACTTTTGGGGCACAATGTGGCCAGCATTTAGTTTACTTTGCTCTGGTTAGCATTATTTGTTCACTTTAGTATTCATGTTCAACAATTGCACTTGCGCTTAATGAAAATGTAGTGAACCAAATTTTTCTCTGATTTCATTGCATGTCAATTTTTGCCTCAGATCTTTTTTTTGTTTCCCATATTTGTTGACCGGTGTTCAGAGAATTATCTGATCTTTCATTTGCAGGTTTTTCGGAAAGGTTTGTCTGGTGTTCAGATTTTTCAGATCAAAGATGCTCAGTCTCCAGCTACATGGTTTATATTTGCAGTCCCTCATTTGTTTACTCTCAATAAAGGCAAGCAATGTCTCCCATTGGATGCTGCATCTATTGCATTGGAGCTTATTGTGCTTGTGGCACAACCACAGGCATCATGGTCTCTCATCCTCAAGGTACCCCATAACATTATTAATGTTTTTTATTTACTGAAGTTACTACACACATCTTTTAAATATTATGTTTAATCATCATACACTTTGCACATTCAGGATTAGGGTCCTTATAGTTACTGAGCACATTTTCAGTTTTTTATTTCTTGTACTTACTTTTTTAGGTGATAATTAAATATTTAACACATGATTGTATTGCTCACTAAGTAAGGAATGTTCTAAAAGAATGTTAAATGCCTAATTCAATTATTGTATTAACTATACTTTTATTTTGTCATGCAGCTACAAAAGCAGCATCTGTTTACGATAGTGGACAAGTCAAGTTATATACAGATATGATAATATATTGTTGTTGTTGTTGTTGTTGTGGTCTTCAGTCCACAGACTGGTTTGATGCAGCTCTCCATGCTACTCTATCCTGTGCAAGCCTCTTCATCTCTGAATAACTACTGCAACCTACATTGTTCTGAATCTACATAGTGTATTCATCTCCTGGTCTCCCTCTATGTTCTTTACCCTTCACACTTCCCTCCAATACTAAATTGACGATCCCTTGATGCCTCAGAATGTGTCCTACCAACTGATCCCTTCTTCTAGTCAAGTTGTACCACAAATTTCTCTTCTCCCCTCTTCTATTCAGTACCTCCTCATTAGTTATGTGACCTAAACTTCAGCTTTCTTCTGTAGCACCACATTTCAATAGCTTCTATTCTCTTCTTGTCTACACTGTGTATCATTCTTGTTTCACTTCCATACATGGCTACACCCCATATAAATATTTTCAGAAAAGGCTTCCTGGCATCTATACTCGATGTTAACAAATTTCTCTTCTTCAGAAATGCTTTCCTTGCCATAGCCAGTCTACATTTTATATCCTCCCTACTTTGACCATCATCAATTATTTTGCTCCCCAAATAGCAAAGCTCATTTACTACTTTAAGTATCTCATTTCCTAATCTAATTCCCTCAGCATCACCTGATTTAATTCTACTAAATTCCATTATTCCTGTTTTGCTTTTGTTGATGTTCATCTTATATCCTCCTTTGAAGACACTGTCCATTTCGTTCAGCTGCTCTTCCAGGTTCTTTACTGTCTCTGACAGAATTACAATGTCATCGGCAAACCTCGAAAGTTTTTATTTTTTCTCTGTGGATTTTAATTCCTTCTCCAGATTTTTTTTTGTTTCCTTCACTGCTTGCTCAATGTACAGATTGAATAATATTGGGGACAGGCTACAACCCTGTCTCACTCCCTTCCCAACCACTGCTTCCCTTTCATGCCCCTCGACTATTATAACTGCCATCTTGTTTCTGTACAAATTGTAAATAGCCTTTTGCTTCGTGTATTTGACCCCTGTCACCTTCAGAATTTGAAAGAGAGTATTCCAGTCAACATTGTCAAAAGCTTTCTCTAAGTCTAAAAATGCTAGAAATGTAAGTTTTCCTTTCCTTAAGCTATCTTCTAAGATAAGTCATAGGGTCAGTATTGCCTCGCACGTTCCAACATTTCTACAGAATCCAAACTGATCTTCCCCAAGGTTGGCTTCTTCCAATTTTTCCATTCGTTTGAAAAGAATTCGTTCTAATATTTCGCAATCATGACTTACTAAACAGATCGTTTGGTAATTTTCACACCTGTCAACACCTGGTTTCTTTGGGACTGGAATTATTATATTCTTCTTGAAGTCTGAAGGTATTTTGTGTGTCTCTTTATCTTGCTCACCAGATGGAATGTTTTGCCATGGTTGGCTTTCCCAAGGCTATCAGTAGTTCTAATGGAATGTTGCCTACTCCCGGGGCCTTGTTTCGACTTAAGTCTTCCAATGCTCTGTCAAATTCTTAGTGCAGTATCATATCCCCAATTTCGTCTTCATCTATGTCTTCTTCCATTTCCATAATATTGCCCTCAAGTACATCACCATTGTATAGACCCTCTATATATTCCTTCCACCTTTCTGCTTTCCCCTCTTTGCGTAGGACTGGTTTACCATCTGAGCTCTTGATATTCATACAGGTGGTTCTCTTTTCTCCAAAGGCCTCTTTAATTTCCCTGTAAGCAGCACCTATCTTACCCCTAGTGATACATGGTTCTACATCCTTACATTTGTCCTCTAGCCATCCCTGCTTAGCCATTTTGCACTTCCTGTCGATCTCATTTTTGAGACGTTTGTATTCCTTTCCGTCTCCTTCAGTAACGGCATTTTTATATTTTCTTCTTTCATCAGTTAATTCAATATCTCTTATATCCTCCTTTCAAGACCTAAGGATTTCTGCTGGTGCACATATTTTTACCTAGTTGATCCTCTGCTGCCACCACTATTACATCTCTCAAAGCTGCCACCACTATTACATCTCTCAAAGCTACCCATTGTTCTTCTATTGTATTTCTTCCCCCTGTTCTTGTCAACCATTCCCTAATGCTTTCTCTGAAACTCTCTACAACCTCTGGTTCTTTCAGTTTATCCAGGTTCCATCTCTTTAAATTCCTACCTTTTTGCGGTTTCTTCAGTTTTAATCTACAGTTCATAACCAATAAATTGTGGTCAGAGTCCACATTTACCCCTGATAATGTCTTACAATTTAAAACCTGGTTCCTAAATCTCTGTCTTACCATTATATAATCTATTTGAAACCTTCTGGTATCTCCAGGCCTCTTCCACATATACAACCTTCTTTCATGATTCTTAAACCAAGTGTTAGCTATGATTAAGTTATGCTCTGTGCAAAATTCTACCAGGCGGCTTCCTCTTGCATTCCTTACCCCCAGTTCATATCCACCTACTACTTTTCCTTCTCTTCCTTTTCCTACAGTCGAACTCCAGTCACCCACGACTATAAATTTTTTATTTCCCTTAACTATTTGAATAATTTCTTTTATTGCATCATTGTTGTTGTTGTGGTCTTCAGTCCTGAGACTGGTTTGATGCAGCTCTCCATGCTACTCTATCCTGTGCAAGCTTCTTCATCTCCCAGTACCTAGTGCAACCTACATCCTTCTGAATCTGTTTAGTGTATTCATCTCTTGGTCTCCCTCTACGATTTTGACCCTCCACACTGCCCTCCAATACTAAATTGGTGATCCCTTGATGCCTCAGAACATGTCCTACCAACCGATCCCTTCTTCTGGTCAAGTTGTGCCACAAACTCCTCTTCTCCCAAATCCTATTCAGTACCTCCTCATTAGTTATGTGATCTACCCATCTAATCTTTAGCATCCTTCTGTAGCACCACATTTCGAAAGCTTCTATTCTCTTCTTGTCCAAACTATTTATCGTCCATGTTTCACTTCCATAGATGGCTACTCTCCATACAAATACTTTCAGAAACGACTTCCTTACACTTCAATCTATACTTGATGTTAACAAATTTCTCTTCTTCAGAAATGCTTTCCTTGCCATTGCCAGTCTACATTTTATACCCTCTCTACTTCAAGCATCATCAGTTATTTTGCTCCCCAAATAGCAAAACTCCTTTATTACTTTAAGTGTCTCATTTCCTAATCTAATTCCCTCAGCATCACCCGACTTAATTCGACTACATTCCATTATCCTCGTTTTGCTTTTGTTGATGTTCATCTTACATCCTCCTTTCAAGACACTGTCCATTCCGTTCAACTGCTCTTTGCTGTCCCTGACAGAATTACAATGTCATCGGTGAACCTCAACATTTTTATTTCTTCTCCATGGATTTTAATACCTACTCCGAATTTTTCTTTTGTGTCCTTCACTGCTTGCTCAATATACAGACTGAATAACACGGGGACAGGCTACAACCCTGTCTCACTCCCTTCCCAACCGTTGCTTCCCTTTCATGCCCCTTGACTCTTATAACTGCCATCTGGTTTCTGTACAAATTGTAAATAGCCTTTCGCTCCCTGTATCTTACCCCTGCTATCTTTAGAATTTGAAAGAGAGTATTCCAGTCAATATTGTCAAAAGCTTTCTCTAAGTCTACAAATGCTAGAAATGTAGGTTTAGCTTTCCTTAATCTAGCTTCTAAGATAAGTCGTAGGGTTAGTATTGCCTCACGTGTTCCAATATTTCTACCGTATCCAAACTGATCTTCCCCGAGGTTGGCTTCTACCAGTTTTTCCATTCGTCTGTAAAGAATTCACGTTAGTATTTTGCATCCATGACTTATTAAAGTGATAGTTCGGTATTGCATCATACATTTCTTCAATCTCTTCATCATCTGCAGAGGCAGTTGGCATATGAACTTGTATTACTGTGGTACGAATGGGCTTCGTGGCCATCTTGGCTAGAAAATGTGATCACTATGTTGTTCATAGTAGCTTAGCCACGTTCCTATTTTTTTATTCATTATTAAGCCTACTCCTGCATTACTGTTATTTGATTTTGTATTTATAACTCTGTATTCACCTGACCAGAAGTCTTGTTCCTCCTGCCACCAAACTTCACTAATTCCCATCATATCTAACTTTTAAATTTTGTAACGTTTTTACCCAATTAAGGGATCTGACATTCCACGCTCTGATCCATAGAATGCCAGTTTTGTTTTTCCTGATAACTATATCCTCCTGAGTAGTCCCTGACCAAAGATATGAATGGGGGACTGCTTTACCTCCAGAATATTTTACCCAAGAGGACACCATAATCACCATAATCATTTAACTATACAGTAAAGCTGTATGCCCTTGGGAAAAATTATGGCTGTAATTTCTCCTTGCTTTCTGCCATTTGCAGTACCAGCACAGCAATGCCGTCTTGGTTGATGTTACATGGCCAAATCAGTCAATCATCCAGACTGTTGCTCCTGCAACTATTGAAAAGGCTGCTGCCCCTCTTCACGAACCACATGTTTGTGTTAAATCTTAACAGATAACCTTCTGTTGTGGTTGCACCTACAGTACAGCTACTTGTATCACTAAGGCGTGCAAGCCTCCCCACCAATGGTGAGGTCCAAGGTTCATGGGGGGGGATAATATATTATAGAACTTGTATTTCTGTACATATATATTTAAATTACAAATGGTTCTCACATTTATTATGCCACTTTACACATGTAAATAATCTTAAATGGAGTAAAATCAGTGACGATGTAAATGTGACTTAAAAAAATTTCCAAAGTTTATAACCTCAGTATCTGCTTTTATGTTTTTGGAAAGTTTGTTATAAAGTTTAGCTCCCATGTGGATACCTACCTTCCTTGCACGTGAAAACGTTGATCATGCCCAAATATAGGTGTCTCATTTTCTTTTTATTATAGATCATGAATATCAAACTTTTTTGGAATCGACTATTCTTACCTATTAGCGTCCAATCTCCCTTTTACCCATCATATCAAAAGTAGTGGAATATTGCATACAGCTCCAAATCAGTCAACATCTGTCTGTGAATAATATTCTTAGTGACTCTCAGTATGGCTTCTGGTCCAGCCTGTCAATGGCAAAAGCAGTTGAAGATGTTGTTTCATATATATTGTCATCATTCAAATCAGGATTATCAGTTAATGCCACTCTTGTCAAACCTCAGCAAGGCATTTGACTCTGTCTGTCACAGTATACTACTAGAAACACTGTACTGCTATGGTATTAGAGGCTCAGAACAATCTCTGATCAAATCCTATCTGAGCGACAGAAAACAAATTGTGCATTTTAACAATATGAGGTCAAATGTCTTGGATATCATGCAGGGTGTACCACAAGGCTCTGTGTTTGGACCTTTACTTTTATAATATATGTAAATGGCTTTCCCCTGCACCATGTTATGTAAATCCACACTCTATGCAGATGATACAACTTTTGTTACAGCAGGGAAAGATTTAGGAAAATTAAACGAGGAAAGTGAGGCTCATCTCAGAGCAGCCATCAAGTGGTTCCAACTCAATTACTTGCATATAAATCATGATAAAACTGTAAATATTCTTTTTAGCTTGTGTGTTAAGAGTGATAAGATTGATTGTGTATCAGCTAAACTACTTGGGATCCATCTTGACTCAAAATTAATGTGGAAGGGTCATACCGATTATATTTGTACTAAGTTAGCACGTGTGACATATCTGTTAGGTAAACTAAGGTCATGTGTTAGTGGTAATTTATTACTCAATGCATACTATGCCTTTTTCCACACCCATTTAACATATGCCACTTTGTTGTGGGGAAACTCACCCGAAGCAAAACAAGTTTTCATTTGGCAAAAGAAGGCAGTCAGATGCATCCATGTCAGAAAAAATGAGTCTTGTAGAGCATATTTCAAAAATCTAAAAATACTAACAGTTGCAGCCCTCTTTATACTAAGTTGTCTGATACACACAAAAGAAAACCAACACAGTCACAAACTATGACAATCTATCCATCACTATGACACACGTATAAAACAGCAAATTGACATCCCAGTTGCTAGACTAAAGAAAACTCAAGATAGTTACAGGTACATGGGAGTAAACCTATTTAACATGTTGCCAATAGAGGCACATAATGTGTCACTGAATTAGTTTAAAAGTGTCACAAAGAAATGGCTTAGAGAAAAAGCTTTTTATACAATAGAAGAGTTTATAGTGTGCACTAAAGATGATCTTAAGTACCGGTACTAATATAGTTTCACTTAGATTAAACTTATACATGTAAATATAATGCAAATACCTTGTGCAGCATCAAGGACCAATTTTTGTATCTTATTAGACAATAATGATCAACAATATATTACACCATTTCTGTTAGTTATGTAAACTGTATATGTACACAAATGATGACATCAACTGCATTTTTAATGCCTAAAGATGGATAATAAAATAAATAAATAAATTACATTTATTTCAAGAACAAAGAGTGTCCATTGTGTAGATACATATTGAAGGTGTTCTTAGAGAGTAGTTTGTATAAACCTCTATGTTTGCATCCAAATTTGATTCTAACAGATCTTTTTTGCAATTTGAATGTGTTGATAGCTGCAGGTTAGTTTCCCCAAAATGTGAATCCATACTTCAGGCGAGTGAAAGTGGGCATGCTATGCACATTTGGCAGCTGTACTGCAGAAATGCATGAACAACAGAACTGCAGTGAGCTGTGTCTGGCATCCGCCAGTGTGCACATTTAGTGTTAGGCCAAATTTTGGCATTGGTGTTGTACATGGGGTGAGGCAGACAAAGCAGTGTGAGCTCAGTGCCTTGCAGACATGATTCTTAGTGTGATTTCACTAGCTGCACACCACAAGGATTGAGCTTAAGGTGAGCACCAACACATATGGAAAGTTAATAAGGCACCATTCAGTTTGTTTTGTTGTGTTTGCAAAAGATGTGGCACTTTGCAGGTCGAGCAGAAAGTATGACAGTTTGTTTGCATTTTGCACACATGTTTGTCATTTCCCTGCTATTGCACAATCAGGCAACCTGCTTGTAGCATTGTGGAGTGTATATCATCTGAGACATGTGTTTGAGCCCTGTGACACATGACAAGAGTGAATCTTTTATGCTAACGGCATTTATTGTGGCCACTTGGCCATGAGTGCATTGACATTCACAAAAAGAATACATTTATTAGTTGCTGTGTATTAATTTGTGATGGATAAATATATATTAGATACACATGCTCTTATTCCATTCCTGTCACCATAGCCTCCTCCCTGAGCACAGTGGATAGGTGCAGCAGTAAAGCCAGCTCACTGCATGACATATTTCCACTTCACTGGTGTCCCTGATATGATATGTAGGCTAACAAGAAGTGATGAACTTTCATCAGGATGAGTGATACGGATCTGTGATTCACCTAACAGCTACTTGGATAGAAACAAATCATCCAGTCTTCTGTATCAACAGTTTTCCAGACATTTGTAAAGGCGTCTGCTTGTGTCTGTGTATGTGCGGTTGGATATGGGTGTGTGTGCGAGTGTATACCTGTCCTTTTTTCCCTCTAAGGTAAGTCTTTCCGCTCCCGGGATTGGAATGACTCCTTACCCTCTCCCTTAAAACCCACATCCTTTTGCCTTTCCCTCTCCTTCCCTCTTTCCTGATGAAGCAACCGTTGGTTGCAAAAGCTTGAATTTTGTGTGTATGTTTGTGTTTGTTTGTGTGTCTATCGACCTGCCAGCGCTTTCGTTTGGTAAGTCACATCATCTTTGTTTTTAGATATATTTTTCCCACGTGGAATGTTTCCCTCAATGGAAGCGCATCTCCTTTGTAATTCTATAAGAAAGGAGGATCACCCAACTACTTAGTAATGCCACAGATCTGGGTAACATTCCCAGTGGCAGAACAAATTATGACAGAATTATATCAGTGCACACAAAAAGATTTATTGTATTGTTACCAGCATATGTGATGCTGTCCAATCAACACAGTTTGCAACCATTAGTACTCCTGAGGTTAATATTTACTAGTTCTCCAGAGATCTCAAGATGCAAAGACATTACGCAGTTGCATCTTCTTTGTTGCATTTATTATGTCAAGGTGCAGAATTTCACTTCAACCACCATAGAATTGTGAGTGTTATGCTAGAAATAAGCAGACTTTCATGTGAACCAACATATTGATGTTTTATGTGTACTCACTGGTCACAAATTTTAACACAAACAGACATATAGATGTTATTTGTGTGCTGGTCTTAGGTGACCTGACATAGAGATGTTAGCAGTGCACTGCTCAGACACCAACTGTGGACTGTAGGGTAGGGGTAGCTATACAAAGACAGGCAGAAGAACATAATGTGAATTCTAAAATTACATAATACTTTCAAATTATGTTAGGTTAGATTTTACTATTTTGCATGGACTCTAAGAGTAAAATGTTTCATGTTAGTAATTCAGAACAGTTCATGGAACATTATTATTGTATCTATTTATGAGTAAGTCATCCATTTTGAAGTAAATCTTTTATGATGCTACACTATTTGAATTCTTAATTTCTGACTGAATTAAGTTGTGAATGATGTTGTCTGATCCAAAAAAGATATAGCAGTGAAATTATATCATCATAGTTCAGAATCTTGCAGCCATTAAAGCCAAATAAGCAATTGAAATTTGGACAGTATGAACTTTTGATGTCAATTATTTTGTAAGTTAATTACTTTTAGATAATTCCAAATTCATTCCCGAACAGTTGGGAGTGCCTGTTGTTGAATTAAAAGGTAAAAAAATAATTATTTATTCTTGGGAGTAGAAAACATAACAAATGTGTTAAATTCCAACTTGCTACGTCTCAAACTATGTACAGTCTGACATGATTACAGGCTCACTGTTGTGTACTATCTGGGTGCACAGTATCCCAACTGAAGTGCAAATGATGATTGCCACACAGACAAAAATGTAGCTGGATGCTGTTGTGGACATGGTTAACTAGGTACTTGTTGCATTGGCAAAAGTTCCCAGTACAGCAGCTATGTGCAATCTACAAAGCTGTAGCCACAGCATCAGCTTTCACTCCACAGTGACAAATCTTGTGTACCTGCCACCATGGATACTGACTTCCACAACCTAGTCCAGAATCCGGCGACCCACATGCCAACACTAACCACACAGATCGCCTAGGAGGTACACTCATGGCAAGAGGGCAGCAGGTACTGTAGCAGTAGCACACTAGCAGGTCCAGATCCAAATCTGGACAACTTTCCACCTCGCATATCGAGAGACCTCAAACACTTGACAGTTCACCACATTGTAATCATGTCCAATGCATATTGAGCCTGATAGACCTACTATAGCCAAAGCTCAGTTCGAGGCCATCATGCAACAAGTCATCGTTTGACCAAAGAGCACACCATGGTCCTACGCCTTATCTTAGTCCCCAAGAAAGACAATTCATAGTACTTACGTGGGGACTTATGTGCCTTAAATGCATGAACAGTGCCAGACTGATATCCAATACTGCACCTGCAGGACTTTAGCCATGCCTTGAAGGGGTCATTCATATTCGGTAAACTACTCTGCAGGAAGGTGTTCATACAGACTCCTGTGGTATCTGAAGACATTCATAAAACATCCATTATTATGCCCTTTGGGCTTTTTGTGAGCAATTCCATAACATTTGGTCTTTGGAATGCTGCCCAGACCTGGCAAAATTTCCTGGAAGCATCTTGTGAGGCTTATCATGGTACTTCACATACCTTAATGACATCCTGATATTTTTGACAAGGCTGAGTTGCACTGCCACACCTAACAAGTGAAGCCAGTATCATCATTAACATCTGAAAGTGCATATTTGGGGCACTGAAATGGAGTTTCTTGAGTATTTGATCATTTCTAACAGATCCACACTTCTCCCTGTGAAGGTAAGGCGACTGTGAATATGCTGCACCCACAGACATGTAAAAACTTACACTGCTACCTGAGCATATTAAACTTTTATTGATGCCATGTGCCTAATGTCACCAGTATGGAGGAGCCTTTGAATGCAGCTTTAAATGACCCTACCTCAAAAGGAAGGACTCCTGGTGTCTGGATAGACACTGGTGAAGACTTTTCACAGAGTCCAGATGCAGCCTAACAGAAATGACACTGCTTGTTCACCTGGTGTGCAACACTGAATTAGCCATGGTTGCAGATGCCAGCTAGGCTGCCATAGGTGTAGTGCTTCAGTGTTTTGGTGGTAGGTGCCAGCCACTAGGGTTCTTCTTACAGATGCTGTCAAAGTCACCATATTCTTGAAGTGCTTACAACAATGAGTTGCTTGCAGTATTTGAGGCAATGAAATATTTACATCCATCTGTGGAAGCCCATCCCTTCATTATTTTCGCTGTCACAAGCCAATCACTCATGCCTTACAGAATCACATCAGGTGTTCACTGTGCCATTTCCAGGAGTTGGAGTACATATTTCAGTTCTCAACTGATATCTTCCTTATTTCCAAAATTGAAAATCACTGCTGACCTCATATCCTGCACTTGTTACATTATCTCTCCTCCTGTGAAGTCTGAAGACATCATAATGGATAGGAAAGTGATGAACAACTGGACAGCCTCCACCACTATACCTCCAGCAGCTGACAACTGGAACTAGTGCCTACGGTATTCTCGACTCTACCCTCAAGGGATGGTGTGACATTTTCACAGGCACACGCTACCCATTTCTTCCAGAGACGTTCCAGTTTAGTGCTTTCAACAACACCCATGAACTGTTGTATCCTGGCATCAACACCATCTATCACTCGTGATCGTGTGTTTCATCTGGCCAGTGTTTTGGAAAGAGTGCTATCAGTGATTACACACTTGCATTGCCTGGCAGCACACCAAAGTTGGGAGGCACACTCATGCACCGATCGATGCCTTTCCTGATGCCTCCTTTCCACTGCCCCCAATCCCATGGCAAGTGTTACTTGCTGACAGTGGTGCACTGCTTCACTCTTCTGTGATAACGTTGTGTTTGCATGCCTGTATGTGCCTCTGCTCTTGAGCATCAAGGTCAGATTGAGTGGTGCTCTGTGATTCCATGATGGAGAGCATCAGTGAACTCTGAACAGTGTGACTCATGAACAATTTATTTTGCTACTTTTTTTTTTTTTTTTTACTGTCAGTG
This sequence comes from Schistocerca piceifrons, assembly GCF_021461385.2. Classification (NCBI taxonomy): domain Eukaryota; kingdom Metazoa; phylum Arthropoda; class Insecta; order Orthoptera; family Acrididae; genus Schistocerca; species Schistocerca piceifrons. Next base: position 573,639,026 of record NC_060138.1, read on the forward strand.
TATTAGTGTTCTTCAAAATGATATCTTTTCATGGGACCCACAGCCTTAATTTATATGCCATATATTACATAATTTCCTTTTCAAATTTCTCCTTGGTTTTACCCACAGCTTGGTCAGTGTTACAGACTGAATAACACGAGGATAGTTTACAACCCAGTCTCACTCCTTTCGTAACTACTGCTTCCTTTTATTTACATTGACTCTCATAACTGTAGCCTGGTTTCTTTTGTAGATAACCTTTCACTCCCTGTATTTAACCCTGCTACCTCCAGAATTTCAAACAATGTATTCTAACGAACATTGTAAAAAGCTCTTTCTAGATTTGCAACTGCTACAGACATAGGTTTGCTTTTTTTCAGACTGTTTTCTAAGATAAGTCATAAGGTCAATATTGCCTTCTTTGAAATTGGAATTATTACATTCTTACTGAAGGCTGAATGGTATTTTGCCTGTCTCATAAATATTGCGTATCAGGTGGAATAGTTTTGACATAACTGGCTCTCCCAAGGACCTCAATAGTTCCAAGGCAATTTAATCTACTCCAAGGGCCTTGTTTTGGTTTAAGGTTTCAGTACTCTCCTTACATGAATTCTTACGTATCATCTTCATCTCCTTCCTTTTCCGTTTCTATAAAATGTCTTCTGCTTTGTTTCCATTGTATGGCCTTTTTATGTATTTTCCACTTATCAGCTTTATCTTCTTTGCTTATCACTGGCTTGCAATCTAAGATACTTCACTTTTCTCCAAAGATGTTTTTAATTTTTCTGTAGTTGGTACCTATCTTCTCTACAGTTACACATGCTTCTACAGATCTGCATCTCTCCTTCAGTCATTAATGCTTTGCTAATAAGCACTTATTGTCAACCACATATTTAGCTGTCTCTATCCCTTTTACCTGCTTCATTTGCCACGTTTTCTATTTTCTTCTTTCATCAGTTAAACTCAACATTCCATATGTTATCCAAGAACTTCTACTGTGATGGATGTTACATTATGTTCAATCATGCTCAGCTAATTTTGTTTGTGTCTCTTGATCATGCTTTTCTGGCTTTATTATATTATGACATATTTTAGACAACTCTGAAAATGCTCACTACTGACCAAAATCGATGGTTTGAGGGCACTTTTTGTGATCATAGACTGGAATAAAGGAAACAAATCCTATGATTCCTGGAGCATTGTTTTATTTGTGACTATGTCACAGCTTTTTAAATTATAAGTTTCTGATGCAGTTGGTGTTATGTATGGTATATAACATAGTTTTTCAATTCAAATGATGGTAACATCATCTCCATTTAACTGCAGACTCATAGACTAGGGCACAGGAATGAGGACACAGACAGAAAATATGTTCCATGTAAAGTAACGTATATAACAGAAACAGACAGTCAAGATTGCAACAATTATTTATTTGTATATTAATTCTAGTAAGCGATTACAGTCTGAGCAACCATCTTCAGACAAGAAGCTCCTTGATGGCATGTGGAGCTGGTTCACAAAGCTGCTGTGCTAAAGTACCAGTCAATTGGTATTTTTTGGGAAGTGCAGCAGCTCCACAAACCAGCAGCATACATCATCAAGGAGCTTTGGTTTGAAGATGGTCACTTAGACTGAAACCGCTTAAGAGAATTAATAAATAAATAATTACTGCAACCTGTTCTGAATGTTTATGTCATTCTGTTAAATACAATCTCTGTTGTTGTGCTGACCATCAAATGATATTATAAAGTGTTTCTAACAGAATGTATTTTTACAAAGGAACCACTAAATTATTTTTCCCAAAGGTCAGATGTTATTAATTTTATGTCAATTTACAGGTTTTGTTGATGTGCCATGGTAAGATCACATCAATTATCATGGATCATTTTGTCAACCACATTGGAAGGTATGAATATAAAGCAAGAGAGCCAAGAATAAAATGCACAAATGGCACAGGTAAAGTTGAAGGTTTTAATGTGAGAAAATACATGACTACACTAATAATAATAAAATGAAATTAGAATGATTTATTATGGTCACAACATGATTTGCCATTGATCATGCAAGTTTCAACAAGATAATTTATATACAGGGTGAGTCACCCAACATTACCGCTGGATATATTTCGTAAACCACATCAAATACTGACGAATCGATTCCACAGACCGAACCTGAGGAGAGTTGCTAGTGTAATTGGTTAATACAAACCATAAAAAAATGCACGGAAGTATGTTTTTTTAACACAAACCTACTTTTTTAAAAAATGGAACCCCGTTACTTTTGTTAGCACATCTCAACATATAAACTAATATGTAATCAGTGCCGTTTGTTGCATTGTAAAATGTTAATTACATCCGGAGATATTGCAACCTAAAATTGACGCTTGAGTACCACTCCTCCGCTGTTCGATCGTGTGTATTGGAGAGCACCGAATTACGTATGGATCCAAAGGGAACAGTGATGGACCTTAGGTACAGAAGAGACTGGAACAGCACATTATGTCCACATGCTAACACCTTTTTATTGGTCTTTTTCACTGACGGACATGTACATTACCATGAGGGGTCAGGTACACGTACACACGTGGTTTCTGTTTTCAATAACGGAGTGGAATAGAGTGTGTCCCGACATGTCAGGCCAATAGATGTTCAATGTGGTGGCCATCATTTGCTGCACACAATTGCAACCTCTGGTGTAATGAATGTCGTACACGCCGCAGTACATCTGCTGTAATGTCGCCGCAGGCTGCCACAATACGTTGTTTCATATCCTCTGGGGTTGTAGGCACATCACGGTACACATTCTCCTTTAACATACCCCACAGAAAGAAGTCCAGAGGTGTAAGATCAGGAGAACGGGCTGGCCAATTTATGCGTCCTCCACGTCCTATGAAATGCCCGTCGAACATCCTGTCAAGGGTCAGCCTAGTGTTAATTGCGGAATGTGCAGGTGCACCATCATGCTGATACCACATATGTCGACGTGTTTCCAGTGGGACACACTCTATTCCACTTCGTAATTGAAAATGGAAACTACGTGTGTACGTTTACCTCACCCCTCATGGTAATGTACATGTGCGTCAGTGAAAAAGACCAATAAAAAGGTGTTAGCATGTGGTCGTAATGTGCTGTTCCAGTCTCTTCTGTACCTAAGTTCCATCACCGTTCCCTTTGGATCCCTACGTAATTCGGTGCTCTCTGATACACACGATCGAACAGCAGAGGAATGGTACTCAAGTGTCAACTTTAGGTTACAATATCTCCGGATGTAATTCACATTTTACAATGCAACAAACAGCACTGGTTACGTATTTGTTTATATGTTCAGATGTGCTAAAAAAACTAACGGGGTTCCATTTAAAAAAACCTAGGTTTGTGTTAAAAAACATACTTCCGTGCATTTTTGTGTGGTTTGTATTAACCAATTACACTAGCCCCTCTCCTCACGTTCGGTCTGTGGAATCGATTCATCAGTATTTGATGTGGTTTACGAAATATATCCAGTGGTAACATTAGGTGACTCACTCTGTATATGTCAAACTCATAATTAGTACTGAGTCTGTTTAAGGTCCTCTTTCATTAAAATTTCTGTGTTTGTTTCTGTTGAAAATATCATTTTAATATTGGAAAAGTTTCATGTGTCTATTTTCACTCTTAAAATACTGCATTACAAAACCCAAGCTCAAAAATATAATTTGATGTCTACAATTTCCTTTAGTTCATGGAGTCTATGACCAATTTCAAGGACGGTCACAGTGGCCGAGCAGTTCTAGGTACTTCAGTCCGGAACCGTTCGACTGCTATAGTCGCAGGTTCGAATCCTGCTTCAGGCATGGATGTGTGTGATGTCCTTAGATTAGTTAGGTTTAAGTAGTTCTAAGTTCTAGGGGACTGATGACCTCAGAAGTTAAATCCCATAGTGCTCAGAGCCATTTGAACCATTTTTGAACCGATTTCAACCTTATTAATAACTAAACTTGAGTCCTACATGAAATTTATAGTAAGGTCTGTACTTCAGAAATAGTTTCCAGAATTCAGCACACATAAATCATATCTGTGATTAGAAATCATGAGCAGTTACACACTCATTGAAAAGTCATATCTGTTGAGGTAATTATTTTTGTGAGTATTAGTGCATTCATCCTTATTTTTCTGGCAGTCAATATCCACACCTAAAAATTACTATTTGATGGCTCAAGGTAACATAAATTTTATTTTTGGAGATTTTTGGTTTATATGAAATACCATTCTACATGATATTTTGGAGTTCATGTTAATCTGACAATTAAGGTGCCATTAAGGATAAACAGACACACTGAGTGATTCTATTAACAATATGCAATACTCAGTTCCACAGCACATCTTATAGCACAAGATCAAGAAACTTGGTGCTTACTTTGGATAAGTTTAGCAAGATGTCATAGGTTGCATTCTCAATCATCCGAACTCCACACTCCCCTTCTATAACTCTTCCGTTCCACTGCCTCTGTCCCTATTATTTTGTCTGTCAACCCTATATCACAGCCTGATTCTCGTTACTATAATCTTTCCATCAGATTTCATTTTCTAGTTACAAAAGAAAGTGAACAGCACAAATTTTGCAAATATCGGACTATCAATGGACATTTAGATGTCTTGTTTCACAATATTTAGCATTTAAAGAAAGAAGTGTTGTAAATTCAAATAATAATTTAAAAATTATTTTACAGGAAATAAAGAAAAGGTAAAAAGAAGCAGCATTGGGCATTGTAATGGTTTCCTGTGTTATGGGAAAGGTGAATGTTTACTCTGGAATGAAACAGAAGGCTCTTTACCACCAAACATTATCTTGGAGTCACTGATGTATATTACATGTATGGCTGGTGCATCACTTGATTTAAAGTTTACTATTCTGCCTATACTAGAAAAGACAGTAAAGGACTGGGCAGGATGCCTTGACAAGCAGCAGGTCAGTAAATAAATTAACCCTACAGTCAAAATGTGCATACTATTGTATAAAGATTGTAGGCATTGAGATGAAATTTAAATACTCATGATATGTAGGTGTGAATGAGAAGACCATACTGCTCTTCTAAGAACTGAACCATGGTGGGAACAATGAGAAAGGGGCCAGCATAAAATGTTTCCATAACAGAAATATCTTTCTGAAGTTTTATAATAAAAAAGGGAAACAATAAAGAAAAGCATTAAATATAAATCACAAAAAAATGACAAAGACTCCTTTTTTTCACAGACAAAACAAGTGATATTTATGTGTATTTATCTGCCACTTTTCCTTAATATGGAAGTGTACAGTTGCTCTTTTCATACAGTAATGTAATATAAGAGATGCATCAGTCAGAATCATACCTATCAATATGTACACAGATTTTTTCAATGTGGTGCACACACACACACGCGCGCGTGCACGCAACTGTAACTCCCACATATGACCGCAGTCACTGGCAGCTGAAGCCAGATTTCATGGAGCAGTGTATGTGGATGGTGGGGGAAGGAGGAGATTGGGGTGTGGAGGGGCAGGAATAGCAGGGTATGAGTGGGGAACGGTAATGTGCTGCTTGTGGGAGCATACAGAGATAAGGTGGAGAGAGGGCAGGGCAGCTAGGTGCAGGCAAGAGGTTAGATAAATGGTAGGGAGGAGCCACAGGCAAGGGGGGGGGGGGGGGGGGTAGCGGTAGCGGTAAAGGAGAGAAGTAATAAGGCTGAGGCTGCATTGGTGGGGTAGGGGGCCTTGTAGTGCGGGAATGGGAACAAGGAATGGGCTAGATAGGTAAGAACTGCGACTGAAGAAGCTTGAGGCCAGGAGGATTACAGGAATGTAGGATATATTGTTGGGAGAGTTCCCACCCATGCAATTCAGACAAGTTGGTGTTGGTGGGAAGTATCCAGATGGCACAGGCCGTAAAGCAGTCATTAAAATGAAGAATGTCATGTTGGACAGCAAGCTCAGCAACATGGTGGTCCAGCTGTTTCTTGGTCTTAGTTTGTTGGTGGCCATTCATGCAGACAGACAGATTTTTGGTTGACAAACAGCCTGTTGGTTTCTGTTTCAGGTTCTTCGGCTGACGTTTGTCTCTGACATTTTGCCAGCACGTGTGACTGGCATTGTTGAAGTGTCATCCTCCATTGCTGGTGGTGGACTGCAGCTGAATTTGCGGCCGAAGACTGTATGTACCTGGCACACCAAAGTCCAAGGGCTTCTTCTCTGCTGTCATTTCCGGTGCAGTTCTCTTGCGACCTGTGACAGTTGTGTGTAGAGATGGATGAGGATATTGTGTAGCTCTGGTGGGCAGTGCAATATCACTGTGGGAGGTGTGCAAAGGATAGTGGTAGGGCATTTCTCATTTCAGGGCATGGTAGTCAAAACCCAGGCAGAAAATATAATTCAGTTCTCCAGTCCTGTGTGGTGCTGAGTCATGAGGAGTATGCTCCCTTGTGGCCAGACAGTGGGACTTTGGGAGCTGGTGAGTGACTGGAAAGATAAGGTATGGGAGATCTGTTTTTGTACAAAGTTGGAATGGTAATTATGGCCTGTGAAGGCCTCAGTGAGGCCCTCTGTATATTTCAAGAGGAACTGCTCATCGCTACAGATGTGGTGGCCAAGGGTGGATAGGCTGTATGGAAGAGACTTCTTGGTATGGAAGTGGTGGCAACTGTTTAAGTAGAGATACTGCAGCAGTTGGTTGGTTTGTAGGTTTGATGTGGACAGAGAGACTAATGTAGCTATCTTTGAGGCAGAGGTCAACATTGAGTTAAGTGGCTTGTTGGGTTAAGTAGAACCAGGTGAACCAAAGGGGGGGAGAAGGTGTTGAGGTTCTGAAGGAATGTGGATATGGTGTCCTTGCCCTTGATCCAGAACATGAAGCTGTCATCAGTGAATCTGAAACAGGTGGGGGGAGCGGGGGGGGGGGGGGGGGGGTTGGAATTCTGGGTGTTTTGGAAGGATTCCTCTAGATGGCCCATGAAAAGGTTGACGTAGGATGGTGCCATGTGGGTGCCCATAGCCATACCCCAGATTTGTTTGTAGGTAATACCTTCAAAGGAGATGTAATTATGGGTAGGATATAGTTGGACATGGTGACTAGGAAGGAGGCTGTTCGTTTGGAATCCATTGGTCTTTGGGAAAGGTAGTGTTCAGTAGCAGTAAGGCCATGGGCATTATTGATATTAGTGTAGAGAGAGTTGGCATCAGTAGTGACAAGAAAGGCACCCTGTGGTAAAGGAACAGGAACAGTGGAGGGATAGTGGAGGTATCTTTAATATAGGAGGGTAAGTTCCAGGTAATAGGCTGAAGGTGGTGTTCTACAAGAGCAGAGATTCTCTCAGTGGGGACACAATAACAGGCCACAATGTGGCGTCTTGGGTGGTTGAGTTGATGGATTTTAGAAAGCATGTAGAAGGTAGGAGTGTGGGGAGTTGTAGGGGTGAGGAGAGAAACAGACTCCATGGAGAGGTTTTGGGATGGGCCTAAGGATTTGAGGAGAGACAGGAGATCCTGCTGGATTTCTGAAATGTACCACTGTGGGAGGGTTTGAAGGTGGATGAGTCTGATCACTGGTTGAGTCCTTCTGCCAGGTAATCCTTGTGATCTGAAACAACAGTGGTGGAGCCTTTGTCAGCATGTAGGATTATAAGGTCTGGATCAGTTTTTAGGTGATGGATTGCAGTTCTTTCTGCAGGTATAAGGTTAGTTTGCATGTTGACAGAGTTGAGGAATGATGGTGAGTCAAGGTTCGAGGTTAAGAAATTCTTGAAAGTTAACAGGGGATGATTTAGGGACAATGGGGACAGATTGTGGTTGGACGGAGGAGTGAACTGAGTCAGGCAGGGTTCCACATTGGTCTTTGGTACAGTCTGATTGGCAGGGTTGGTGGTGAAGAAATGTTTCCACTCTAGGGACTGGTAGAAAGAGAGAATGTTTCTAACAAGTTTTGCATTATTGTATTTGAGAGTGGGTTAAAAGATGAGACCATTGGAAAGGATTGATACTTCTTTGGGGCTAAGACTTTTGGAGGAAAGGTTAATGACTGTGTTTCAGGTCTGTTTAGGTTCTGGATTCTGTGCAGTGGTGGGAGGGACTTTTTGAGGATGGGGTAAATGTGTGTGTCTGCGAGACAAGTTATGAGGGGACATGGGAAGGTTTGAAGGTTGTTGTAAAGGTGGTGGACTGTGGTAGTCCGAGGTGGGAGTAGGAAGTGAACAGCGTCGAGAGTTTTTTGAGGTGGCATTCTTTATGATGTTGTAGCTCCTGGAAGGCAAGAGATTCAGTGTGTGTTATGGGATCCAGGAATTTCGAATTGCATAGGAGGAGAATTTTGTAGATGGAGAGAAGGTTTTGCAAGGAGGTTGTGCCTGATCGATATGGTTTTGCAAGATTATCCATGAGAGGGTTAAAGTCTGGCAGACTCTGAACAGATGGACGTCTTTGTGGAAGGAAAGGTGGCAGCCAGAGATGGTAATTTTATGGTAAGGCTGTTTGGGCAGAATTCCATGAGCCAAGCAACAATGCAGGAACAGTATGAGTGAACGGGTTAAGTCTGTGGATAAGGAAACTTTTCTGTACTGATGCAGATGAATGGAGCAAGGAACCATGGTTGTGGATAAAAAAAAGGTGTAAAAATATGTAAGTAATGAAGAATTATGTCCGAAAAAATTCACCCAAACATGTGGAAATAATCACAAAAAGGATGAAATGGACGACATATGAGGAAACCAGATGAGATCTGAGGGAGTAAGCCAATAGTGAAAGGCAAAAGCAAACTGAAATTGGCGTGAAGACACAATGGGATCAAAGAAAAAATAAAACTGATCCCACTTGCTGACATAGACTCTGCCACTGTTGTTTTGAGCCACAAGAATTAGCTGGCAGATGGACTTTGCCAGCTGTCAGATTCATCCACCTACAAACCATCTCACAGTGACCCTAGTCCAGAAAAATCCAGTAGAATCTCCAGTCTCTCCTCAAATTCTTAGGCCCAGTCCATAACCTCTCCCCAGAACGTATCTCTTTCCTCACCTCTACCACTCCCTGCACTCCTATGTCCTACACGCTTCCTGAAGTCCATAAACCTACCACCCAGGTCACCCCATTGTGGCCAGTTACTATGTCCCCACTGAGAGAATCTCTGGTCCTCTACACCAACATCTTCAGCTTATTATCTGCAACCTTCCCTCCTATATAAAAGATAACAACCATTTCTTCCACTATCTCTCCACAATTCTTATTCCTTTACCACATGGTGCCCTGTTCGTCACTATTGATGCCACATTGCTTTACACTAACATCCCTAATGCTCATGGCCTTACTGCTACTGAAAACTATCTTAGCCAATGCCCAACAGATTCCAAGCCAACAACCTCCTCCCTAGTCGCCAGACCAACTATATCCTCACCCACAATTACTTCTCCTTTGAAGGTATTACCTACAAACAAATGTAGGGTACAGCTATGGGCACTCAGATGGCACCATCCTATGCCAACTTATTCATGGGCCATTAAGACAAATCCTCCCTAAAAACCCAGAATCCCAAACCCCTACCTGTTTCAGATTCATTGATGACATCTTCATGCTCTGGGTCGAGGGTGACTATACCACATCCACATTCCTTCAGCACCTCAACACCTTCTCCCCCACTTGCTTCACCTTGTCCTACTTAACCCAACATGCCACTTTCCTCAATGTTGACCTCCAACTCAAAGATGGCTAGATCAGTACCTCTGTCCATATCAAACCTACCAACCCCTAGCAATACCTCCATTTCAACAGCTGCCACCCATTCTATACCAAGAAGTCCCTCACATACAGCCTAGCCACCCTTGGCCATTACATCTGTAGCGATGAGCAGTCCCTCTCAAAACATATGGGGGGTCTCACTGAGGCCTTCATAGGCCATAATTACCCTCCCAACCTCTTACAAAAACAGATCTTTCATGCCTTATTTTTCCAGTCACCCACCACCTACCAAAGCCCCACTGTTCAACCACAAGAGAGCATACCCCTCATGACTTAGTAGTACCACCCAGGACTGGAGTACTTAATTACATTCTCTACCCAGATTTTGACTACACCTCATCATACTCTGAAATGAGAAATGCCATACCCACTATCCATCCCACCCTTCCACAGTGGTATTCCGCTGCCTACCGAAACAATGCAGTATCCTCGTCCATCCCTATACAATGCTTGCTCCCAACCTCATGTCACCATGGCTCATATCCCTGTAATAGATCTAGATTCAGGACCTGTCCCATACATCCTCCCACCTACTCAAATCCAGTCACAAACATCACCTGCCTCATCAAAGGCAGGACTATATGTGAAACCAGTCATGTGATCTGTTAGCTAAGCTGCAATCACTGTGCTGCATTCTATGTGGGCATGACAGCCAACGAGCTGTCTGTCTGCATGAATAGCCACCAACAAACTATGGCCAAGAAACAGCTGGACCACCATGTTGCTGAGCATGATGTCCAACACAACATTCATCATTTTAATGATTGCTTCGCACCCTATGCCATCTGAATCCTTCACACCAACACCAGGTTTTCTGAATTGGATGGTTTGGAGCTCTCCCTGCAATATATCCTATATTCCTGTAACTCTCCTGGCCTCAACCTTTGTTAGTCTTTGTCCTTAACCATCTAGCCCATTCCTTGTTCCCATTCCAGTACTACATAGCCCTCTATTCCACCAATATAACCTCTCGCCTCTACCTAGTTGCCCTAACCTCTCTCCACCTCAACCCTGTATGCTCCCACAAGCAGCACTTTACCATTCCCCACTCCTACCCTGGTATCCCTCCCACTCCCTGCCCTGCCTCCTCCTTACCCCCACCACCAGAACGTCTATGGGTGATTGGTCACATTTTGGGGAACAGCTTTTCTAATGGAAAAAAGGCTGTCTGAATCTCTCTGGTGATGCTAGGCATTGTTTCACACTGTTTATGCTCTTGAGTTGCGGCAGGGAATCTGTTGTGCTTGTATGCAATGTGCGTTGCCTATCATCCAGTCACGTGCCCTGCATGTAAGGTGGTTGGCCAAGCATAATTCCTGATTCACTTCTAAAATATCTTTCTCCACTTAGGGAATCTTTCTCTTATGGATTTCTTTTCAAACATCACTCTATGAGTTTAGTGGGGTAGGTAGTATACTTCACACTTGGTTAGTAGGTCCTGCTAGTTCAGTGAAATATCAATGTCGCAGGTCAACTAATACTGAAGGACGACTAGCATTTCTGGGTAGTGTCAGCAAAAATTTTGTGTCTGGCATAAATTGTTCCCCATAACGTGCTGTGTCAAATCTAGCTGTTTGTCACATTGACAGTGAAACACCCTGTATAAGAGGTTAGCAGAATCTCATAAGTACCTTCCAATAACTTAGAAAACAGATATCATTTCAGTGGGATTAATTTCTCTGAAAGTAACAGTGATATGGATGGGGCAAAATGACATTACTAGTAACTTAATTCAAATTAATTTCTGTTGATAGTGGTATAGTGACAGAGGAACTAAAACCAAAATCTCAAGTAAGGGATGATACATTACTCAAATATACTACCTGTTTTATAAAGAAACATTGTCTTCAAAACTTTGACATCTCACGGGGATTACAGAAATTCTAAAATCTCTGAGCATGGCAATTATTGTGTGCTCTGAGAGCTGTCCAAGACCTTTTCTTTGTTATGAGCACACAGCATATATTGGGTCAAAGAACATCAGATTATATAAAGCAATAGAAACTCCAGGGTGCATTATCAACAATGTAATGAACACATAGATTGCTACTAACTGTAAAGATGGCACATTAAATTGCAGACACACACAACAAAAAAGTCACCTACACATTTGCTTTCAGCCATGACTGCTACATACCATAAAGACGGCATATTGAGTTGCATATAGGCACAGCTAAAAGTCAGTTATACATTAGCTTTCAGCCCCACCCTTCCCCAGAAAAAGAAACACACTCACATTCATTCGTACAAGCAAGCACACCTCAATCACACAACCACCACCTCCAGCAGCTTGGATCGCGTCATGCTGTTGGAGATGGCGGTCATCTGTTCATGAGGTATGCCTGCTTGTGTGAATGAATGTGTGTGTGTGTGTGTGTGTGTGTGTGTGTGTGTGTTTCTTTTTCTGATGAATGCTGTGGTCAAAAGCTAATGTGTAAATGTCTTTTAGTTGTGCCTGTCTGCATCCTAATGTGCCATTTTTATGGTAAGTGACAATCTATCTTTTTCTAAGATCATTAAATTATATATCGTCTTATTTGCAGCAATAAACTTGGGTGAATATAAATAATATCTAAAGAGATATTAAAATTTTGTCTTCATTTGATAAGCCAAACTGTGGGCCTGTCCATGCTCTGAGGTTTATTTCCTGAAAACTTCATTGTGTGACAGACAAAAAGGCTCATATGACCACCATCTCTGGCAGCTTTGACCAGAATGCAACAGTCACCAACTAAATATGATAGTTTTGTTACCTCTGTTTTTCTTAATTCACTTTTATGATTTATTTTGTTGAAACTTTTTATTTAAAGAGGCAGTGGACTTTGTAAATCTTAATAGTACACAACAGGAAAATTAATTTGGATGAATAAGTAAGCATCTTCCCTATGAAACTGAGTCTCATAGATCCTGCAACTGTAAATAAAAGGCACCAAACCCATTAAATAAATTTTTAAAACATATTCAATGAAGCGTTTTATAAATCTTTTTGGGAATACTATGCCTCATTTTATTGTTTATAAATAATATTAAGTTTCATATAAAACTATGGCTATTGATTTCTACAGGCTATTACTTTTTCAAAGCTCATAGTAAATTGCATTTAAATCAATATGACAAAATGATGAAAGTATGTCAGAGACATTACAGATTGAAGAAGTAAAATTGGTCTAGAGAAATTTTGTTTATTCTTATAGTGATGTTTGGTATGCACATAATATTTTATTTCTTCTATATTAATATCTTTCCTTACTTGCATGACTTAAATTGTTGTATTTACAATGGAATTCAGAGTATTACCTTAAAGGACCAATCAACAGGAATAAAAGTCAATTCAGAATGGGAGACCATAAAATATGGTGCCACTTGATGCCGTGTTTTGATACATCCTCTTTTGGACCCAGTTAAATTATCTGTCAGAGATGTTAATGAGTTTATGAAAAACTGGAAAATTTGCTCATGATACAAGAATCTTATTATGTATCACGGCTATCTATACCAAATACTGCCAAGATAAGGTGTATATTATTACCACAGCAAAGGTCATAGTACGAGGACATGTTGAAAAGCAATGCCTCCAGGCTTTTATATGAAAATTCTTAACACTTTTTAAACATAACAAATAATATTAAAATTCTACTCCTGCCACCCCTCCCTCCCACATTTCTAGCCAGCAAACTGGCTTCCCTCCAAGCCACACCCAACCACCCCAAGTTCCTCTCCCTGCCTCCCATCTTGTGTGTGTGTGTGTGTGTGTGTGTGTGTGTGTGTGTGTGTGTGTGTGTGTCCTTTATTCTTCAACTTAGTCACCCTGACAGTGAACATGTTTCTCTCAACAACTGACCAGTTTGTTGATGTTTGAGTTGAAAGAGTCACAACCTCGCCTCTGCTTGCACTGCTTCATCATTATCAAAGTGAAGGCCTTGAAGGTGAAGGTGTTTTTTCAGTTTTGGAAGCAGGTGAAAATTGGATGGAACTAAATCGAGTCAGTATGGAGGATGATCGTTGAAATGAATCCAAGGCATTAGATTCTTGCAGATAATGCAGCACTCATATGCGGTCTGGCATTGTCATGCTGAAAGAGAGGGTGCTCCATGTGTGGATGATCTCATCGGATTCGAAACTCTATTAGAGCACACTGTTTCTCATGCACCAACATAGTTCCATAATAATGTATGTTTTATTTAGAAAGCTTTAAGGATTTTCGCATAAAAAATTCAGAGGCATCTTTTCAGAATACCCTTATAATATGCCCATAAAATTATCCAGCCCTTATCTGTGCTTGTGTTCAACTTTACCCTCATTTGTGTTTGGGAAAACAAGACACTGGATGCCATATCGATATATAGGGAAAAGTTTTACATTTAATTTCGTCAGTGTCTACCCGTAAATCTCTTTCCATTGTTCTTCTCATGAGCTATCTTTAAATAGTGGGTTTAATTCATCAGAGCTGATATGATTCTGTTAGACAGTATTTGTATTTTGTGGCTTAAATCTATCATTAAATATGTGACCATCATCATCATTTAAACAGTTTACTATTATTTTTCACCTAATATACTAAAAGTAATTGATTTAAAAAAATTGCTGTTAGCAGGTGCAGTATGACTTTATGTGAGCAATAATATAAACCAGAATATCAACAACTTGTAGTACATTCAATCAAATGGTTTAGAAGAAAAAATTATGCATGTGGAGTGTTTACTGGATAATAATTTGTAACAGATTTTTATAAATTGCAATAAATAAGTAAATTTATATGGTAAAGCACATATCTGTAAACTGAGAAGCTGTGGACTCGAATCCCAGTCAAACCATGGAAATTTTTCAGTTTGCATTTAATCTAGGCATCACCTCTCAATGATATGAAGATTCTCCAGCAATGTGAAATGTTATCAGATTTCAGGTGTAATTGTAGGTCTTCTTTACCTGGCAGGTTTACTGGTGTAGGTTAGGAACATGCAAGTCACTGAAGCTGTATCCAGTTGAGGGTCTTGCACCTAAGCCACATGAAAACATTATTATTAGTAATAGTATTACTTACTTACTTACCCAGCAGTTACCAGCCCTGTAGACAATGTACTGCATCTAAAATTATTATTATTATTATTATTACATTCAGTCAGGGATATCTGACAGAAAATCAGTACTACATTCTCCACAGATAATGAGTCTGCAGTTAATCCTGAACAGCTTTATCAATATGCTGTGGAACTCTTGAATGTTATCATATCTGATATAATGTTTGTTCAGATTGTGAGTGCTGCTTCTCTAAAATTCTGAACTGCTGCTTCATAATGTGGACTTCTTCATCACTGAAACTATTCCTGTGCCCAAATGTGGAAGCTTTTATGTATGTTCAACTTTCTGCTACATAATAGCAAGCACTTCTTCGGAAATACAGTTACTTTGCTCTTTCAATATGTACTGCAACTATTGCACCAAGGTCACTGGGGGTATCCTGAACTAAACTCCTGGCTCGCAGGATCACTTATTGGCTGTGCATGAACCAGGAGACTGAATGACTCTCCCAAAGATCTCCATTCTGCCAAAGCCAGCAGGCTGCCCCATGACATTCATTTGCCTCTTGGCCCCCATGTGCTCACCCTTGGGAGTGGGTAAACATTGATTTTGCTGGGCCAGTGTTTCACACCATGTTCTTGATAGTGGTTGACACTTACTCCAGATTTCCATATATTGTCTGATGCAATGCCATGTCAGCCACCAACACCATCACAGCCTTAGTAAAACTTGTGATTGAAAGTCTGCCAGAAGTTCTTGTAGCTGACAATGGCCCACAATTTCATAGTGAGGAGTTTCATGCTTTCTGGCCCAGCATAGAATTACCCACATTCCAGGGCCCCCTTCCATCCACAATCTAATGGAGAAGCCAAGAGGATGGTTCACACTTTTAAAACTCAGATGAAGGAATACCTTCAGCATCATTCCACTGATACATCA